>NC_079450.1:5783105-5790605 GCF_903798145.1 Danio aesculapii | reverse complement strand
AAAATCAAACTCAACCTAAAGTTCTCTGCATTAAATATTTCATATTATTTTATTTTATTTATTTATTTATTTATTTATTTATTTATTTATTTATTATTATAAAGAAAACAAACTGTCTGAATCAAATGTTTTGTTTTTTGTTTTTTAATTGTTTTATTTTATTTGTCTGAAGTAAAACAAACTTAAATGGTAATATATATATATTATATTTATTATATTATAGATATTATAGGTATATATTATAGATATTTTTATATATATATATTTGCAGGAGGCGTGCGTTGACACGAGGCCACAGGCCTTAGCGTCCCACCAGTGCTGATATACAGCCACATTGCACTGCTACGAGTGTGATATTGCATTTATACAACAGTTCACAATTGTATAAATATATATATATATATATATATATATATATATATATATATATATATATATATATATATATATATATATATATAAATCAAACACGGAGAATCTAAAAACCCTTTTGTATCAGGAACTACTTTCTTCTGTCATTCATTCACATCTGCAGCTGATGTCAGAACTAATTTACCAACATCACTTTAGAGCTAGTGTTTGAAAGAATCTCTAGCGTAATGTCCAAAGTGATGACAAAACTGCTGTTTTGCTCACATTTTAAGATTATAAGGCTGAACTTGACATGAAATGTCGTCCGTCTACAAAGATATCTTCTTTCAGTTTATTAGTCTATCGCGTTTCTCTGTTGCAATCGAGATATCACAATAATTAACTACGAAAAAAGCAGCGCAGTCACTACCAGACTGCTGTTCTGTTTGCGATAAGGAGGGGGTGTTCGGGGGTGAGGTGTCTGAATAACACTGTTGAGAACCGGGATAGGAAAGTAACTGTATTAAAATAGGCACTGTCCTTATAAATAAACTGCATAGTTGAAATCTATATGAGAGAGAGAGAGAGAGAGATCAACTTGTAATATCACATACCAATTTAACAATTAGATCAGATGTATTTAGAAAACAAGCAGTTGGGTTAATCTTCTAAGCAAGGGCTTATTATGCGGTCCTGGCGCCATTTTGTGGATAGACAATGTCAACCGTCTCTGACAAATAGACACCAACGTGCTGTCTCTCAGAATTTATACATATTTTGAAATAAGCACTATTCTTACAAATAAACTGCATAGTTACAATCGAAACAACTACATTCTCCACTAAAAAAAGCCTCAAAAGTACATTATGTTGTCCAATAGCCACAAGATTTGTCAAACTGTGGAGCGTTCTCTGCTTGTATGTGAGCGGAGTAATAAACAAAGGTGAAGAGGCCTTTGTGTGCTGTTACTGGCAAAAGATGTCATGGCTATCAGCCAATCAGATTCAAGAACCAGACAGAACTGTTGTATGTATATGTATGTATGTATGTATGTATGTATGTATGTATGTGTGTGTACCTGTGTATATATATATATATATATATATATAATATATATATATATATATAATATCATAGTATATATATATGTATATATATACTTATGATATATAATTATATATATAGTATATATATATATATTATAATATATATATATATATATATATAGATATATATATATGTATATATATATATATATATATATATTATATATATATGTATATATATATTATTATATCTATATATATAATTATTATATATATATTACTTATTTTATTTTATTTCTGAAGAAAGACAAACTCAACCAAAGCTCTCTGGATCAAATATTTTAGTTTAGTTTAGTTTATGACATAACCAAAGGTCTCTGGATCAAAAGTTTTATTTATTTTATTTTGTTTTATTTGTCTAAAGAAAAACAAACATAAATGGCATAGAAAGCCAAATTAATAAAAGTCATGAATATATATATTTACTAAGTGAACAAAAATACAATTTATGTTTATGGCTCAGAATTATAATTTCAATCGGAGATTTTGTGTCAATTTACAAGGGTAAAAAATGCTTAATGAAGATATTTTTAATGCATAGATTGGAAAGTGTAGTAATAACAGCCTAATTAACCTAGTTAAGCCTTTAAATGTCACTATAAGCTGAATACTAGGATCTGAAAAATATCTAGTCAAATATTACTTACTGTCATCATGACAAAGATAAAATAAATCAGTGATCAGACTCAGTAATGAGTTATTAAAACTATTATGTTTTATAATGTGTAAACAGCGCTTTATTTACTTTGAAAAATAATTACAAAATGCACATGAAGGATAATAATTTTGGCCTTCAGCTTTGAATATATTGAATATTCTTTCATCACTATTTGTGTTTGTCTTTCTTCAGAATAAACATGAAGCACATCATCAATATGCGCTGGGGAGGTTTCTGAAATTGGGTTGATTTGACACAGAATGGGCTGTTTTTGTGCAGATATTGTGTGTGTGTGTCCACGTGTGTTTCCTCTGCATTGGGTTTCTCTGAGGCCGGGAGATGCGGCTCCGCACAGCGTGGTGTTTTTGGAGTGTAAATGCAGAGGTAGACGAAAGCGCGTGTGTGTGTGTGTTTGTGTATTATGCATGAAATGAGGTGTGTGAGTCTCGCACATGTGTGTCAGTGAGATAGAGAGAGCTGGTCCTCCACCGCAGGGTTACGGCCCAAAAATATGGGTCGCAGGCCTTTTCTGATGGGTTCATGTACTTCTAGGAAAAACACAAGGCTAAACGCTGTAATAAAACACAGCTAGCATATAATAGTCATGTATGTGTCTATTGCTATGGACGGCACGGTGGCTGAGTGGTTAGCACTGTCGCCTGACAGCAAGAAGGTTGCTGGTTCCAGTCCTGGCTGGGTCAGTTGGCATTTCTGTGCGGAGTTTGCATGTTCTCCCCGTGTTGGCGTGGGTTTTCTCGGGTGCTCTGGAGAAAGTCCAGACACATGCGCTATAGCTGAATTGGGTGAATTAAATTGACTGTTTTTATATTAGATTTTTTATATATTTACTGTTGCTCTAAAGTCCAAAAGTGAAGAATTTATGTTATTTATTACTTATTGTTCAAGCTACCTAACAGAAGTGCTCTGTTTGTTAACATTTGTTGTTGTTGTTGAATGTTAAAATATGGTGAATTCAATAAAAAAGGAGGAACACGCTGGATCTGTTTCTTCGCTCTTCTTTATTTTTTGTAATGTATTATAAAAGTATCGGATCGGGTGTTTCGGTATCGGTAGATACTCAAAATCAAATGACTCGAAGGCCAAAAAAAACCTGATCGGGACATCTCTAGTATTTTACCTTTTATTTATATACTTATTTAGTGCATACTTATGTTTTCCTGATAATTTCTTGTTTGGTGAATTGTATCAGTGCATATATCTATATAAATATTATGTATGTTTTATTGTCTGACCTAAGATAAACTTAAAGGGCACATAGGTTACCCCTTTTTTCATATTTAATATAAGTTTTTTGTGTCCCCAGAATGTGTCTGTAAAGTTTCAGCTCAAAACACCCATCAGATTATGTATTATAGCTGTCTGAAGTGTATGTATTATAGCCGGTAAAACTTGGTTGCTGTTTTTTTGTCCTGGGCCTTTAAGGTTAGTCCTCCCCGCCCTCCGTTCCCACGTGCCTGTCAGCAACATACCTCAATCGCCGCCCTCGGCTCCCTCAGGAAGCAGATCTCACGTCGCGTTTGTGAGAAATACTGCAGTAAGAACTTTAACAATCAGTATTTGATGCATTTTTTGTGAGTTGCAACCATGAGTCACACACAATGTCATTACAATGTTCACGCGCACACACAGCGAGGACACGCACACACACACACATTGTGCAGACACCCGTTTAGCTTTGCACTCTGTTTGCACGCATATGTGACAGGATACAGGTTAATCTCCACGGCTGTATGGAGATCTGTTATATTAATGTACAAAATAAACCTGATTTAACGTCCACAAACCAGGACTGAAGCATCTTCTTTTATAATTGTTCTGACACGCGGCTGTGCTGATAAAGTAAAGCTAAGCTAAATCGCTGTAATTCATTACACACGTGCTCTGTTTTAAAACATTTTAAACATGTGAAACTCACTCTTGATCACGTTTGATGATGATTGATGATCCTACTGAACTGAACAGACCTTTTATTCCCGGTTGCTTTGCGCACGTCTGGTCTTGTTGATTTGATTATATACATGACTATCGGGGCATGTTAATACGCAGCTGTCAATCAATTCGGGGGGCGGGGGGACCGCACTCCTACGTATATATATATATATACAGAATTAATGATGAGCTAAAAATCTGTGGAATATCTGTGGAATTCTGCGGAATATCTGCGGAATATCTGTGGAATTCTGCAGAATATCTGCGGAATTCTGCACGTGCAGATTCCGTGTGGGCCTAGTTATAGCACATAATTTGATTAACGTCATTGCGTCACCACGCTATTCACATTTCCTCCAGAGTTTCATGTAATTTTGGGTGTTTCATTCTTAAATTTCTTGACTTTAGCTGCAGTTTCACTTTAATTCTGGAATATTTCATTCATGTCCCTGTGACAAACTTTGAAATATTGGATGCGAGAATGAAGTAAGGACTGCTGGAAGAGTGTTGTTTTCATAGAATTTGATACCGCATGGCGAATGAGAAATAACCCTGCATTTCTCGATGCAGGTGTCTGTGGTCCTTCACTGACTCGGTAGGTGCAGAGAATAGTGTCAAACAGCCACGTGTGTGTGTGTGTGTGTGTGTGTGTGTGTGTGTGTGTGTGTGTGTGTGTGTGTGTGTATGGAATATCCTGTTGCAAAATGGGGCAAAAATACTACATGACGGCAATAGTTTGATTGTGGTGTTTACTGCACTTCAATAATGCCTCTAAAATTGGAAATACTCCACATGTCTGAAATCCATTTCTGTTTAGTTCAGTTATGACCTATTAAATTAATAAAACAACACTGTTTACATGGGAGACTCTTAATCGCATTAAAATTGGATTATTGGTGTCCATGTAAACGTACTCAGTGTTTTATCTAATCTAAATATGTTTAATAACAGCTAATAATTATAAAAAAGGATAAAGTAGAAAAACACAAGCATATGAGAGGTGGGTTATTAATAGTTTTTATGTTGAGCATAAGAATGAAGTGATCATCATCAGGCCTGCAGCAGTGTCCCGTCAGCAGCAGCAGCTCTCCTCTAATTGTCTGTGTTTCTGACGGGCCGTCCAGGAGAGTCTGCTATAAATACAGTCCTGCAGAAGAACCAAAACACACAAACAACTCTACTGCACTATGTGTGTGCGGTGTGTGTGTGTGTGTGGGGTGTGTGTGTGTGTTTATAGTAAACTGTCATACTGTATCTGAGTTTACTTTATGACCCAGTTTTTTACACTAGCAAACTGGCAACTGTGTTCCTGGAGAGAATGATTCTGGATTTCATGTATAATTTTCTAGCTTTTTGTTTTTATATTCAGCATGGTAGGTTAATTGTGCTATTATTATTATTATTATTATTATTATTATTATTATTATTATTATTATTATATATTATTATTATTATTATTATTATTATTATTATTATATATTATTATTATTATTATTATTAGTATTAGTATTATTATTAGTAGTAGTAGTAGTAGTAGTAGTTAAATTATTATTATTATTATTATTATTATTATTATTATTATTATTATTATTATTATTATTATTATTATTAGTAGTAGTAGTAGTAGTAGTAGTAGTAGTAGTGAAATTATTATTATTATTATTTATTATTATCATTTATTATTGTTGATAATATTATCATTATTATTATTATTATTAGTAGTAGTAGTAGTAGTAGTAGTAGTAGTAGTGGTATTATTATTATTATTATTATTATTATTTATTATTATTATTATTATTATTATTATTATTATTATTATTATTATTAATATTAATATTATTATTTATTATTAGTGTTATTATTATTATTATTATTATTATTATTATTATTATTATTATTATTATTATTATTATTATTATTATTAGTGTTATTATTTTATTATTATTATTATTATTATTAGTAGTAGTAGTAGTAGTAGTAGTAGTAGTAGTAGTAGTAGTAGTAGTATTGTTGATAATATTATCAGTATTATTATTAGTATTATTATTATTATTGGTATTATTATTATTATTATTAGTAGTAGTAGTAGTGGTATTATTATTATTATTATTATTATTATTATTATTATTATTATTATTATTATTACTAGTTGTATTATTATAATTATTATTATTATTATTAATGATAATATTATCAGTATTATTATTAGTATTGTTATTATTATTAATAATAATAATAATATTATTATTATTATATTATTATTATTATTATTATTATTATTATTATTATTATTATTATTATTATTATTATTATTATTATTATTATTAATTGTCATTTATTATTATTTATTATTATTATCATTTATTATAATTTTATTATTATTATTATTATTATTGGTATTATTATTAATATTATTATTATTATTATTATTATTATTATTATTATTAGTAATAGTAGTAGTAGTAGTAGTAGTATTTTTGATAATATTATCAGTATTATTATTGGTATTATTAGTAGTAGTAGTAGTAGTAGTGGTATTATTATTATTATTATTATTATTATTATTATTATTATTATTGGTATTATTATTAATATTATTATTATTATTATTATTATTATTAGTAGTAGTAGTAGTAGTAGTAGTAGTGGTATTATTATTATTATTATTATTATTATTATTATTATTATTATTATTATTATTACTAGTTGTATTATTATAATTATTATTATTATTAACGATAATATTATCAGTATTATTATTAGTATTGTTATTATTATTATTATTATTATTATTATTATTATTATTATTATTAATTGTCATTTATTATTATTTATTATTTTATTATTATTATCATTTATTATTATTATCATTTATTATAATTTTATTATTATTATTATTATTATTATTATTATTATTATTATTATTATTATTATTATTATTAGGCTGCACGGTGGCGCAGTGGGTAGCACGTTCGCCTCACAGTAAGAAGTTCGCTGGTTTGAGCTTTTCTGTGTGGAGTTTGCACGTTCTCCCCGTGTTCGCATGGGTTTCCTCCGGGTGCTCCGATTTCCCCCACAGTCCAAAGACATGCAGTACAGGTGAATTGGGTAAGCTAAATCGTCCGTAGTGTATGAGTGTGAATGAGTGTGTATGGATGTTTCCCAGAGATAGGTTGCTGCTGGAAGTGCATCCACTTTGTAAAACATATGCTAGATAATTTGCCCGGTTCATTCCATTGTGGCGACCCCAGATTAGAGAATAAGCCGAAAAGAAAATGAACGAGTAACGAGTAGGGGTGTAACCCCGGTGCCCTGGCTAAATTCCCTCCATCAGCCCTTACCCATCATGGCCCTCCCAATCATCCCCATTCAATTGGCTCTATCACTGTCTCTCCATTCCCCTACAGCTGGTGTGTGGTGAGCGCACTGGTGCTG
>NC_079450.1:5745605-5780605 GCF_903798145.1 Danio aesculapii | reverse complement strand
CATGATTTTTTATCATAGAATTGTTCACAGTGTGTGTGATAACTAAAAAGTCAGGTCTCTCTCTCTCTCTCTCTCTCTCTCTCTCTCTCTCTCTCTCTCTCTCTCTCTCTCTCTCTCTTTATCTCTCTCTCTTTTCACTGGAGATTGAAATCTGGAAATCATTTTCAGTGTTGCTCTTGTGGATCGGCGCAGGTTTTCCTCCACACTTCTCCAGCTTCTCCTCCATTGTGACTGTTTTCTGTTCTCTCTCTCTCTCTCTCCGTCTGCCGGCGGGCCTGTGGAGAATCTGGCCAAATTACCTGTCATAGCAGCCGCTACGTGTAAATAAAGCAGGAAAGTGTGTGGCTTTGTGTCTCTTTCTGTCTCCGTCATCCCTCGGCATTTCTCTGTCCGGCCGGCCGCTCTTTTGTCCATCTATACTCATTTTCACATTTACATCATCCTGAGAAACTCGCTGACACCCTGAGCGAACATCCCGAGTCCATTACAGATTACTGCGGCTGCTGAGCGTTTACCACATTTGTACTCGCAGACTGCGTATTATACTGTACAGCTATGACAAGACAATTATCTGTCTATTTTTGAGTAAAATGTCTTTTTTTTTGTAAAATTTTGTAATTGTAAACTTCTTGGTGACGTTTTTTTTGGGGGTCATTACAGGCTCTATTTTATTGATCTAGGTGCAAAGTCTAAGTGCATGGTGCAAAAGCATAGAGAGCATGTCTGAATTCACTTTAGCTATTTTAAGGACGAAGAAATATGCTCTACGCCCTGGCACATGGTCTAGCAGCGTTGTGCTTATTCTCTTAATGAGTTCTGGGGGTGTTTGAGTCATTTGCGTCGAGCCATGGCGCATTTGCTATTTACATGGCGGACTTTGTGGAAAAACTGAAAGCTTTACTAGTGTGAAAACAGTTAAACAGAGCATCTGCACCGCGAGGATAAAGAACGAGCCTCTTCCATTCGGCCTCTTTACTTTCTCTTTATTTTACTGTTACTCTTTACTTTACTCCTTTACTTTAGTGGAGTAAACTCACTCAACTGAAGACATCCATCAGCCTACATATTTAATTTCATTTGTTAAGCACACAGATTTGTTTCAAAACTATTTCTAAATTCAGTTCTAATTTCCCTCAAAGGAATAAATGGACAATACTATTGAAGTGTGGTCATATAACTTTTTTTATCCTTTTTTATCCTTTTTTTATCTGTAAAGATATTTGTGTATTGCTGTACATCTTGTGTGTATTAAGCATGTAAGCATGTAAGTACAGGTATGAGTGTGAATGAGTGTGTGTGGATGTTTCCCAGAGATAGGTTGCAGCTGGAACAGCATCCGCTGTGTAAAACATATGCTAGATAAGTTTGTGGTTCATTCCGCTGTGGCAACCTCAGATTAATAAAGGGACTAAGCCAAAAATAAAATGAATGAATAATAATAATAATAATAATAATAATAATAATAATAATAATAATAATAATAATAAGGGATCTCTGATTTAATTGGAAGTTTAGTAAAATAAAAAATAATATAAAAAATATATAAAATAGAACAAATATTAACATTATACTTAAATGCATACCTAATAAAACTTTGTACATCCAGAAAAACTCTATATAAAGTAAACAAATAGTTCATTTTTGTATTATTTTAATTTATTTTTTATTTACGTTGCAATTTTTTAAAACATTTTGTTAGATTTTTTATTTGATTTTAGAATTTAAATTAAATGCAATATATTTTTAATTGGGGTGGCATGGTGGCTCAGTGGTTAGCACTGTCGCCTTATAGCAAGAAGGTAACTGGTTCGGGTCCTGGTAGGGCTATTTGGCATTTCTGTGTGGAGTTTGCATGTTCTCTCCGTGTTGGCGTGGGTTTCCTCCGGGTGTTCCGGTTTCCCCCACAGTCAAACACATGCACTATAGGTGAATTGGGTATGCTAAATTGTTCGTTATATATGGATGTTTCCCAGTGATAGGATGCAGCTGGAAGTGCATCCGCTGCGTAAAACATATGCTGGATAAGTTGTCGGTCCATTCCGATGTGGCGACCCCAGATTAATAAAGGGACTAAGCTGAAACGAAAATGAATAAATGAATTTAAATAAAATTAAATGTAATATATTTTTAATTAGGGTGGCACGATGACTCAGTGGTTAGCACTGTCGCCTCACAGCAAGAAGGTCGCTGGTTCGAGTCCTTGTTGTGCCAGTTGGCATTTCTGTGTGGAGTTTGCATGTTCTCCCCGTGTTGGCGTGGGTTTCCTCTGGGTGCTCCGGTTTCCCACACAGTCCAAACACAAGCGCTATAGGTGAATTGTTGAACTAAATTGACCATAGTGTATAAGTTTCCCAGTACTGGGTTGCAGCTGAAAGGTCATCCGCTGCATAAAACATATGCTGGATAAGTTGGCGGTTCATTCCGCTGTGGCGACCCCTGATGAATAAAAGGACTAAGCCGAAGAAAAATGAATGAATGACTATTTTTTATTTTAGAAGCTTAGATATTATATATTTTTTATTATTCTTTCAAAATTCATTTAATTATTTATTTGTTTGTATATCTGAGAAGCTGGAGAATCTCTGTAAGAAATAAAAATGTCTATTTGCTTTCCATTTCATCTCTTTGCTCTCCAGCAGCAGCGATTGAGATGTGAAAAAGATCTCATTTGTGATGTTTGTGTCCTGCGGGCCTCTGCTCTCACACTCTTACAAACTCACATCTTGTTTATCCTTAAAGGTGAAGCGTATCAACTGAGCACCATCAAGCCACAGACTCTCCGTCTATATTGTGCCACTACTCAGAAAATCACATCAGTTGACCATCAACCCTCGCTCTATTGGTCGAGAGGCAGATGTTATAGATTCCTGCAGTTCAGCTTTCTGCCTGTAGTGGAGCAAAGATTTCACACTTCACTTTTAAGGCCAAGTGTGTAGATTTGCTTTTGATATTTGCTGGTGGGTTTACTGTGGGGGGAAATAAGTTTTGTACACGTTATGTTTTTTTTTTCTTTGAATAATATTTCTAAAGGAGCTGCTGACATAGAATTGAGCCAGATTTTGTGAAAACCCAAACAATATAAACATAAAAAAAATTGCATAATGAGTTGTGTGTAATAATAATGAAATGACACAACGATAAAGCACTGAACTACTGAAACATTTAATACTTTATATTATATATGGAGAATATATGGAGAATGCATTGCCCTGGCGTGAGGTTTTAACAGACTTCAACAGAGTGTCAAAATCTTGATGTTTCTGCAGGTTTTGTCTATCAAATCTGAGCTTTATTTTGTATTTTCCATTGGATTTAAGTCAGGTGATTGGCTGGGCCATTCTACAGCTTGATGTTCTTTCTCTGAGACCATCTGAGAGTTTCCTTGGCTGTGTTTTGGATCATTGTCTTGCTGAAATGTCTACTCTGGTTTCATCTTCATCCTCCTGCTAATGTAGATGTTGGACTGAAGCAGCTGATTTTCATTTACACTGAGGAAGGGCAGAGGATTGCTGAAGAACTACTGAGTTATTTCAGCTGCTGTCTGGGCATTCTACACCTCCCTATCTTCATGTGTTCAATACTTTTTCCTGTGTCATGTTATACATACACACACATAGCTTCATTTGTAAACTAATTAAAGTTGTTTTCTTTGCATTTATAAAGGACTTATTTGGTTGTTTCCAACATCTGGTGAAAATTTTTCATCAACAACACCTTTAGAAAAAATAGTGACATGTTTAATACTTTTTCCCTATTGTATATGTGATTTAACCCTTTCTGTACATCAGTGTTAATGAAATTTGATTATTAATTTGAGCAACATTTTATTTTGGAGGCGATTCATTTATTGGTGGGGACTAGAGGCACAACGAGTCATACCTTGTATTCTGTATGTTGTGTGGACCAAACGTCCTCAAAAGTATATCAATACCAGTACATTTTGACCTTGTGAGGGCATTTTTCTGGTCACCATGAGTAAAATAGCTTAGAAATCACACAGAATAAAGTATTTTGAAAATGTAAAAATGTTTTCTGTGAGTGTTGGGTTTAGGGAGAATATACAGTCTGTACACTATATATATATATATATATATATATATATATATATATATATATATATATATATATATATATATATATATATATATATATATATATATATCAATCATTATATCAAGTCCCCATAAAGATAACTGTACGTGTGTGTGTGCGTGTGTTTATATGGTGTGTGTGTGTTCAGTACCTTGTATTCCATTTGTTGTGGGGACCAAATGTCCTGACAAGTATTGCAATACCAGTACATTTTGACCTCTGGGGACATTTGTTTTGGTCACCAAGAGTAAAATAGCTCATAAATCACACAGAATTAAGTATTTTGAATACTTAGGTAATGTTAGTGTTGGGTTTTGTTGTTAAGGACCAAATGTGTGTTGTGTGTGTGTATATATATGTGGTGTGTGTATATATATGTGATGTTTGTGTGATGCAAGTGTGTATGTGTCGTTATGTGTGTATATACACTCACCGGCCACTTTATTAGGTACACCTGTCCAACTGATCGTTTTCGCAAATTACTTATAAGCCAATCACAATGCATTTAGGCATATAGACATGGTCAAGACGATCTGCTGCAGTTCAAAGCGAGCATCAGAATGGGGAAGAAAGGTGATTTAAGTGACTTTGGTGTTGGTGTAATGGTGTGGGGGATATTTTCTTGACACACTTTGGGCCCATTAGTACCAATTGAGCATCGTGTCAATGCCACAACCTACCTGAGTGTTGTTGCTGACCATGTCCATCCCTTTATGACCGTAATGTACCCATCTTCTGATGGCTACTTCCAGCAGGATAACGCACCATGTCATAAAGCCCGAATCATCTCAGACTGGTTTCTTAAACATGACAATGAGTTCACTGTACTCTAATGGCCTCCACAGTTACCAGAGCTCAATCCAATAGAGCACCTTTAGGATGTGATGGAATGGGAGGTTTACATCATGGATGTGCAGCCAACAAATCTACAGCAACTGCGTGATGCTATCATGTCAATATGGAGAAAAATCTCTGAGGAATATTTCCAGTACCTTGCTGAATCTATGCCACGAAGGATTAAGGCAGTTCTGAAGGCAAAAGGAGATCCAACCCAGTACTAGTAAGGTGTACCTAATAAAGTGGCCGGTGAGTGGATGTGGTGTGTGTGTGTGTTTGTGGTGCTTGTGTGTGTGTGTGGTCTTGGTTCTCACAGGTGCTCGTCGCTCGAGTTCAATTTCCCGCTTGTAAGGTGTAATCACTGCAGCTGAAGGGCTGCAGGTGCATCAGGTGTGATTCAGAAAGAGCCGCGGGGCCGAAAACACAGCAGATCCCTGAGGACCAGCAGCTCAATCCCTGCAGATTTACTGAGTCCAGTCTCCAAAAAATCAGCAGCCGACCGCGCGGTGTCATCCTGATAAATGTGGAGGGCCGCTTGGGTTATTTCTGGGCTCTTTAAGGCGCCGCCGGGGAGCAAACACTCTGGCAACCTTCCTAATTCAAGGACTGTGGTTTTAAAAAGTGACCTACTTCATTCTTCAAAGAGCAAGTTTGCCTCGCCGTCTTCTCACACCGATGAACCACAGAGAAAGAGAGAGAAGTGTAGATCTCGAACCCACCGCTGTTTGCTCAGAGTACATGTGTTCTGGGCTTTTGAAAGGCTGGGAGGTGAATTCAGTGTTGCTGTCATTTTTAGATGAGAGATATGCATCTTATTCATAGAAGAAGTGACTTGAAAAAATAAATTCCTAAATGTTTTTGAGGTAAGGAGTTAGGGAATTTAAACATACACATTTAATTTAATTAATTTGTTTGTTTAAATTCAGCCCACATAAATTGTTTGCAACCCCTTACCTTAAAAATATGTAGGATAAATCCAGTGAATCTTTTGTTTTCAGTGTACAGCTGGCAGTGTATATGCTATTTAAAACCGTTAGTCTTTTATATTGTATAGTCATTTTTTGTTTCATTTTATGTTTTTAATGTATTATATTCTGATTTAATAGATTTAATTTCCAGTTATTTGTTGTTATTACCTAATTTATTTATTATTTAGCTGTTTTATTTAGAGTAATTTAATAAAAAAACACAACACAATTTTAAATATAAAACTTAATAAAAAAGAATGAATTAATATAATAATAATTATATATATATATATATATATATATATATATATATATATATAGTTAAAGTCAGAATTGATAACGATGGTTTGTTCTGTAGACTACTGAAGAATATATAGCTTAAAGCGGCTAATAATTTTGACCTTAAAATGGTGTTTAAAAAATTAAAAACTAAAAACTAGCCGGAATAAAACAAATAAGACTTTCTCCAGAAGAAAAAAATATTATCAGACATACTGTGAAAATGTCCTTGCTCAGTTAAACATTAAATCAAAATCAAAGGGGGTCTAAAAATTTCAACCGTATATATATATATATATATATATATATATATATATTACGGGTTTTTCACCTTTATTAGGACACTAGAGTTGGACCAGCAAAGGACCTCGAGCTGGGAATGCGCACTTTATCACTAGGCAACCCATGTATGTTTTCTATATTTAATTTTAGATGTATATTTATATATTAAATTCAAATCATTTTACTTTGTGATTTATTTGATTAGATTTTTCATTTTATTGTATTCTAATGGTTAGTTTATTTTTGCTTAGTAATTATTTGGTTTTATTTTTCTCTTAAACCAAAGATTTATTTATTTATTTATTTATTTATTTATTTATTTATTTATTTATTTATTTTCTCTAAACGTGCCAAATAGGCTTACACGAATTTAGAGTGAATTGACTTTATTGTATTTATTTCAATATTTTTTAGTAGAGAAAAGTCTTTTTCTCTGTAGAAGCAATAGACAAAAGCAAAAACCCAGTCATATACTGTCATTTGGTTAAAATTAACTCATAAATAATCCACAAACGCCTCCTTTCTTCGCAAATCAGGCATGAATGCACAATATTCACCAAACTCACTGCAATTTGCCAGTCTCAATTAACAGTCTGCTTTTACTGCTGCATTAGTTTTACACTTTTTGCATAATCACCAGTGAAATGATTGTGGTGTCTGTACTGTTACAGTAGATCCTCCAGATCGGGTGGTTTGCACAGTTTCTGGCCTTGTTTTTTAGCATTTTTCTTGATTTGCATAATTCCTTCAGTGCTAAAATAATAGCATGAAAATGATGCTAATCTTTCCTAGTGAATTTTCCCTCAGTGTTTTGGATGAATCTTTTAAGTGAATCAAGCTTTTTTTTTTCTTTGTCGTCAAGGGACTCGTACAGTACATGAAGCGCATGTAAAGTCATTTTGCTGGATTATTTTCCTGTCTTCAAAGACGAGTTTAGCATGAGTGATTAGCTTTATAGAAACAAGCATTTCATTGATTAGATGAGTTTCCTGAACAAATACACCCATCAGAGAATCACTCACTGATTCCTGTTCAGAAATAAACCGTTCCTTCAGTTATGTGTGTGTAAATATTTCCCAAAAGATGTTTAATAGAGCAAGGAATTTTTCACAGTATGTCTGATAATATTTTTTCTTCTGGAGAAAGTCTTATTTGTTTTATTTCAGCTAGAATAAAAACAGTTTTTAATTTTTTAAACACCATTTTAATGTCAATATTATTAGCCTCTTTAAACTATATATTTTTTTAAATAGTCTTCAGAACAAACCATCATTATACAATAACTTGCCTAATTACCCTAACCTGCCTAGTTAACCTAATTAACCTAGTTAAACCTTTAAATGTCACTTTAAGCTGAATAAAAGTGTCTTGAAAAATATCTAGTCAAATATTATTTACTGTCATCATGGCAAAGAGAAAATAAATTATTAGAAATTATTAGTTATTAGAAATGAGTTATTAAAACTATTATGTTTAGAAATGGGTTGAAAAAAAATCTTCTCTCCATTAAACAGAAATTGGGAAAAAAATAAACAGGGGGGCTAATAATTCTGACTTCAGCTTTATATATACACTACTGGTCAAACCCAATATATATATATATATATATATATATATATATATATATATATATATATATATATATATATATATATATATATATATATATATATATATATATATATATATATATATATATATATATATATATATATATATACACTACCGACCCAAAAGTTTGGGGTCAGGTTTTTTTAAATTATTATTATTAATTTTATTTCATTCTGATCATCAAAGCTGCATTTATTAAATGTAAAAAAAAAAATTAATTGTTAAATATTTATAAAAAAATTATTTATTACTTATATTGTATGTAGTTTCAAATGAAATTACTAGTCATTATTGCTTTTATTACTATTATAATTAATAATAATAAGAATAATAGTAACTATTAATATTAGAGTGATTTCTGATGGATCATGTGACTCTGAAGACTGGAGTAATGAAGCTGAAAATTCATCATTAAAATCACTGGAAATAAATTATTATATTAAATTATAAACTACTGTTGAACAGTTATTTTATAGTGCAATAACATTTCACAACTTTACACAAGATTGTACTGTTTTTTTTTATAATAATTTTTTCAGGGTTTTTCACCTTTATTTGAGAGGACAGTAAAGACTATTGACAGGAAAGCATGGGGAGCAGAGAGAGGGGAAGGATCGGCATAGGACCGTGAGGCAGAATCAAACTCGGGTCGCCATGACCACCGGAGTGCATGTGTTGATGCACTAACCACTACACCACTTGCGCCGACAAGATTGTACTGTATTTTTCATTAAATAAATGTAGCCTTGGTGAGCTGGAGAAGCTTATTTTAAAACATTTAAAAATCCTACTGACCCCAAACTTTTGACCGGTAGGGTATGTAGATTTAAATATATTTATTGTTTTATTTTATTTCTTTAATATATTATATAAATATTTAATAGATTTCTTTTTTTTTTTGTAGTTTTCTTTCTTTATTGTAATTTTCTGTTTTATTTCATGTAATTGTTTGTCATCTTATTTATTTAATGTAATATAGTATTATTTAATAAATATTGCATTTTCCTTATTTTTGTTAATAATTATTTATTAAATGTTTTCTTCATTATTTTATGTAAGTGTTTGCTGTAAAGGTGGAGTTTGCATGTTCTCCCCATGTTGGCATGGGTTTCCTAATGCACTATAGGTGAATTGGGTAAAAGTGACCGTAGTATATGAGAGTGTGTAAATGCAAGAGTGTAGGGTGTACTGGCTTGCAGGTTTTTTGGCGGTTCATTCTGCTGTGGTGACCCCTGATAAATCACCACTGAATGAATACTTGAATTTGCGAAGCAGTATTGCAATATATTCTGCATCCCACATAACCCACTCGTAGCACATCAGACTCATTTGCTGAAGATGTCCATGAGTTCTTGTGTCGAATGGTTCATTAGGATGAACCTGAAGGCTCTCTGCTGATTCTCATCTCAGTTTTAAACCTGATTCACACTCACGGGCGGTTAGTTCCTGAAGCTCTGCAGTTTCTCCGAGGCATCTGGAAGCAGATCAGACGAGCTGTATTGAGGGCAGACGCTGGCCGAGCATCTGCTGTCCTCCGAGAGCTCCGATAAGATCTGATGGATAAGTTAATTGTGGATCAGCTGCGCTTCTGATAGGTAAGATCACAGTTTACAGTGCCATGAAGATCCATGAGCCGCTAATTGCCGGAAGCCTGAGGCTCTGGACTCAAGATACACACGTCAAACTAATGTGTATGTGTGTGTGTGTGTGTGTGTGTGGTGGGGTATTAGAGGAAACATTATCTAGGGGTGTTGCTGTTGTTTTTAGTCCAATTCTTGATACTAATTTGTGTGTATGTTTTAAGGTCAGTTTGTCTGTGTTTGTGTGCGCGTGTGTGTGTGTGTGTGTGTGTGTGTGTGTGTGTGTGTGTGAGTGTGTGCGTGCATGTGAATGTTTGTAAGGGGTGGGGTATTAAGGGGGGCATTCTTAGCAAGGGCTGTTTAAGTCATTTTCAGTCTAATTCTTGATAATAATTTGATATTGTAAAAAAATATTGACACTTTTTGTTGTGGTTGTTGTTTACAAAATAAACATATACAAATCTGAAACTTTTTTGATTATATATCACATTTAATTTTTTTCACAAATTTGTTTATGAACTTTTTAAACTGTATTTTCAGTAGTTTTTACATATTTCATTTTATAAATAATATTATAAATGTTATAAATTATTGTCTTAAAGACGAGTTCAGCATGAGTGTATATATATTTATTTTTTATACAATTTTTACTTTTTCATTTTATTTTACTGTATGTTCTATATATATATTTATTTAATTATTTATTTATTTATTTATTGACTTATTATTTATTTATTTTATTTATTGACTTATTATTATTTATTTTATTTATTTACTTATTATTATTTATTTGATTTATTTATTTACTTATTATTATTTATTTGATTTATTTATTTACTTATTATTATTTATTTGATTTATTTATTTACCTATTATTATTTATTTGATTTATTTACTTATTATTATTTATTAATTTATTATTTTTTTTTATTAATTTTATTAATTTTTATTTTATTAATTTTATTAATTTTAATTATTATTATTATTTATTATTAATTTATTTACTTATTATTATTTATTTGATTTATTTATTGACTTATTATTATTTATTTTATTTATTGACTTATTATTATTTATTTTATTTATTTATTTACTTATTATTATTTATTTATTTATTTATTTATTATTATTTATTTGATTTATTTATTTACTTATTATTATTTATTATTTATTTTATTTATTTATTTTATTTTATTTATTTAAGTTATTTTTTAATTCTTGATACTAATTTGATATTGAAAAAATATTGACACTTTTGTTGACATTGTTGTTGATTTTGTTTTTTGTTTTACAAAATAAATATATAAAAATGTGAAACTTTTTAGATTATATTTTATACTTAATTTCTTTTTCACAAATTTGTTTATGAACTTGTTTAAATTGTATTTTTACTGTAGTTATTATGTTTTATATATATATATATATATATATATATATATATATATATATATATATATATATATATATATATATATATATATATAATTGAATAATAATTTAAAGTTTAGCTTGAATAAAATATATATATATATATATATATACAGTTGAAGTCAGAATTATATGGTGGTTGATATTATATGATGATTTATTCTGTAGACTATCAAAACAAAAAAAATGTGCTTAAAGGGGCTAATAATTTTTTTAATAACCTTAAAATGGCTTTTAAAAAATTTAAAACTGCTTTTATTCTAGCCGAAATAAAACAAATAAGAAAAAATATTATAAACATCATTTGGGAAATACAAATTTCACTGGAGGGCAAATAGTTTTTGCTTCATCTGTGTGAGTTTTTTTGTATATGACCCTTTCTGGTTTTGTTATTTAAGCATGAGCTGAAGAAGCCCTTCAGCCATCCTGAGTGTAATATATATATATATATAGTGTACGAATCCTCAAGGTCAAAAACACACAAGGGAAAAGAGAAACACCCGTCTGCAATCCTGCTGCATTTACATAACCTGCGGGTCTGTGTTTTCATGTCTGAGACTCATCTGGCAGTCAGAGAGGAGATAGAGAATCACCAACACACACACACACACACACACATCATGTTTTATTGAGACAGTCTATTTTGACCTGTATATTTACATTTTTTTTAATATTTAATTCTGTGTGATTTATGAGCTGTTTTTCTCATTGGAAACAATGTCCCCACAAGGTCATAATTTACTGGTATTGCTATACCTGTGGGGACATTTGGTTTGCAAGGAATAAACAAACACACACACACACACACAATAATAACCAAATATTAAATAAACAAATAAACACACACTGACTTAAACGAACATATGCACACCTTACACACACAAATACACACTCACGAAAACACACAAACGCACATACACACACACAAATACACACTCACAAAAACAAACAAATGCACACACACACACACTGACTTACTCAAAGATACACACAAACACACACTTACACAAACATACTCTCAACCACACAGACACACACACACACACTAACTTATTCAAACATACTGTACACACACATACAGACACACACTCACAGAAACACTCACTGACTTACACAAGCATACACACACACAATAACAAACACACATTCACGCACACACATATATACACACACTTACACAAACACTCTTTCTCTCACACACGCAAACACAGTGACGTACAGAACATACTCATACACACACACACACACACACACGCTGACTTACAACATGCTCACGCACTTACATAAACACACACTGTTAAACAAACACTTTCACAAATTCTCTCTTACACACACACACATACACACACACAGAGTGACATACAAAACATACTCATACGCACACACACATTCATATACACATGCTGACTTACAACATGCTCACACACACACATAAACACACACTGTTAAACAAACACTTTCACAAATTCTCTCTTACACACACACACACACACACACACTTACACACACACACTCAAAACTCTCTTTCTCTCTGTCACTCACACACACACACACATCACACTGGCGTAGACAAGCATACTCTCTTTTATACACACACACACACAAACACACTCAAAAACACTCAAAAACTCTCTTTCTGTCTCTCTCTCTCTCACACACACACACACACACACACACACACACACACGCGCACACACAGGTGTTTGATATGCCCGTGTATGTGATGTTGTGGTGCAGCAGGAAGGCTCTGATCTCCTCCTGAGGTCTGAGATTGTGTGTGTGTCTGCAGGCGGATGTTCATCACACACCGCTGGAGACCCGCTGTTCACCCTCCGTCCACTATAGGCTTTGATCACGTCCCGCACCAGCAGAAAATGTGCAGCGAGTGTGTGTGTATAGCGCAGAATCACTCTGACATGATGATGTACGGCTCACTTTCTGGAAAGACTAAAGCTGCTCCATTCTCCATTCATGATTCTTGAGCAACCATTTTATGTCTGATCAGCGACTGTACCGGCAACTCAAAACTGATATTATTTACACACGTAACCTGGGAAATACACCATTTCAGACTGTAAATATAAGACAAGACACTTTAAAGGTGCTGTGTGTGAGTGTTTGACTCTTCTAAAGCATTAAAATACCATAATATGTAGCAGGCCCATGCACAGACCCTTACAGGGGCAGGTGCTCAACGCGATCGCAAAGTAGGTAGGGAGATGGACGGACGTTTGCGATCGCAATGTGAAGAGAAGGGGGGGGGGGGGGGGGGTAGATTGATGGACGGTTGTGATCGTAAAGTGAAGAGAGGGGGGGGGGGGGTGACGATTGATCAAGAGGATCACCACAGCCAATGAGGGCACGGCCACTCCCCTGTGCACTGCCCTGATATGCAGATATGTAGATATTTAGAAACATGCAAAGTAGGGGTGTGACGAGACGCTTACTCCACAAGACGAAGACCGCGTATACGCGTTTTGACAAGTTTTCACCTCATAACGCTGAAATTAACGTGAGATACACTTTCAGTTTTGAGCGTACAGATAAGATCACTACCTCAATCGAATCTGTTAGGTGTCTAGTTTTTATTGTGTACACTCACTTTCCATGAGCAAGATGATTTTCACATCATTTTCAAGCAAAAACAATAGGCTACAAGCAGAGGTGGGTAGTAACGAGTTACATTTACTTCGTTACATTTACTTGAGTAAAATTATTGGGTAATGTGTACTTTTTGAGCACATTTAAATATGTGTACTTTTACTCTAACTCAAGTAAGTTATTAGAGAAAAATCAGTACTCTTCGCTACATTTGGCGGCGTTCCTCCATTACTGTCAAATTGTAACGCTCGTTTTTAAATCAACAGGATACACAAGAATAAAAATTTTAAAAAATGGTTCAATTCTCTAGTTCCTGTTTACAAATTTTATCATGGATTGATAAAGGATACTTTATGTATTATAATTACACAGTTCTCTGATAATGTCCTTACAATCAAACATAAAAACAAACAACATTCATACAATAACAATACAAAAATAGTGAATCCCCGTGTGCGTGTGTGTGTAAAGTCCGTGGATGAGTGTACGTGCAAAATGGGTCGCGCTCACCCCAAAGTTTGAGTCCGGATAATTGGAACCATGTCTTGTCGCTGTACATCAAAGATGTATAATAAATATGATCCATATGACTTGTTTGCAAATATCACGAGGTGCCGCATTGGAGAGGTTGTGAGGTTGCTATTTACCTTTTTCTTGGCTGCTGCATGGAGGGTGCCAAAGCGACCAGCGTCTTCCGGTAGAATGGTTAGAACTTCCGTTTACAGTGTTTACAATAGGTAATTTGCGCTCTGAAAACGGCTTTCAATAGCGTTTTTAATGGATTACGGGCCGTTTTTGTGACACACAACTTAAAAGGGTGTATGTTAAAGCCGTTATAATCTGTCAGATGTGATTCAAGCGCAAGAGAAAAACGTTCTCATAGTTCACGTGTCTGCCGTCCGAAATACAGTGCGTGTGTGTGTTTCCCGGACCTGTCAGCTGTTAGCTCAGCTGCTCTTCAACAATTTCACACACACACGCACGCACACACACGCAATACTTCACTGCGTTATAGAGCAAACCAGATTACTGGCATGAAACTTAATAGGTATGTAAGTCGTGAAATTTACAAAAATGACCAGTAAAAGTCTGTTACTGATACTCTGCTGGCTGATTTGCATGTTGATTCTAACCGCGAGCCGCATTTAGTGTGTTGTATTTAACACAGTTTGTGTTTTTCTGTCATTTCAAAATGACACTAGCCTATATTTTCCCTTTGTCACAGTTATTAAATCAGTGTGTCAGTGGGACAGTACAGGCTATGTGTGTGTGTCAAACATTTTGGTGAACCACATGTGTTTGGGTTGGTTATATGTTTGAAAGAAAGAGAAGCTGTTGACTTTAGCGATGACGATGCTTCATTTAAACAGCAGAAGATGCTGTTTGACAACGAGGGGAAAATGCCTCACAGCTGATGTTTTCCATCCTAATAAGGCCCGTTTCCACTGAGTGGTACGGTTCAGTTTGGTACGCTTTTATGGCCGTTTCCACTGTCAAAAGGCATACCGAACCGAACTGTACCGTACCACTTTTTGAGGCTGAAGAGCAGATAGTAGTTGCTCTTAAAGAGATAAGTACTAGGTAGGGAAAATACTATGGTGTTGATTTATATTAGTCAATAAACTTAGGTTGCATGTTTTTGATGGTTGGGAGGAAACCGGGAAACCCGGGGGAAACCACGTGAGCACGGGGAGAACGTGCAAACTCAACACAGAAACGTCTTCTGGTTTGGTAAAGCCTGGAACCAGAGATGTTCTTGCTGTAAGGCAATAGTGCTAAGCACTGGGCCACCGTGTCACCCATCTAGGAAGGAGTAGGAGTAGGGGTGGAAGGGGGGATTCTTCAAAATGAAGATAGCAGTGAAACGTAACCCAGGGTATTTGTAGTAGCTTAGGAGTCGTCTGATTGGTGCATTGAGAATTGGACAATCCCGGTCCAGCCGCTAGCAATTATAAGCATGTGATCCTCTCGAAATTAGTTTATAAATCAACTTCACTTACAACGATTATGGCTTTAAGCATGTCTTAAGTGCTATTTCATCATATGTTATGAGCTGTGGTTAATGCTTGTGGCTGCAGTTGTAGCAGTCTCTGCTTTGGGAGGCGGCAACCCTTGAACTCTGGTGAAGAAAAAATCTGTTACGTCACACTCACCCAGCCCAAATGAGTGACACGCAACTTCGAGGTCAGTCTGTCAGGTGTGTGCAAAGCACTTGATGTGCGCGGTTCTAATCCAATCCTACCACCAATTTTCAGTGCTAAATTCACCTTTGCAATCCATCATAACATCACAACTCACATGACAACTTGATGAGAAATCTCGTCGCGATTTTGATTCGCCAGATTTCGTAGCCCGAGATCTGGTCACATCCTTAATGCTAAGTGAACACTCTTGTTTATCTGAAAAACAATGCTGAAGTCAGATATTCTGCTTTTAAAAATGTGCATCACGTGCCAGAAAAGCTGTCTTTGTTTTGGTTCTTTTAACCTGCCCTCTGCCAGATTAGCCAATTATATTTCAGCACCCCGAGTTGCCTTGATGACAACAGCGTCTTTCATTCATCCATTCAGTCATGAAGGCACTCAAAGCATGCACTCGTGACCGAAATGCGACCTCCGGTGGACAATAGCAGACTCTGAAATGAGACGTGGATTCTGAGTTTCACATGAGGTGGTTATTACAGTATTGAACTACTGCCTAAGCACAATTTTGAAACTAAGGCTCACTTTGTCAAAACTCTACACACAATTTCCACATCCACACACACAAACAGCTGAACACATCAGTTATTTTGCATAATGAAACACTTCATCCAACACTTTACAACAATATAACAAAACACAATTTTAACACCGTACTGAGGACACACGCTTCATTCAAGATAAATCTGTTTCCTTCATTTACACACTGCTATAATCAATCTTAAACACTCGTATTATTTCTAACTGACTAATAATGATATAATCTGGGTTTGATTTGTTTGAGAGGAATTGCTATAAAGTACATGAACATACTAAATTTACCAAACAGTGATAGACTGATACAGTAGCTAAATATTGCCAAACCCTAATAAACCATACAACAATGTAAAGCTTATTTGTTCAGCTTTCTGGAGATGTATACATTTCAATAGCAAAAAAAATAAATCTTCCCCTGTCTCCTGTTTACCAATCTTCCTCCCTTTCGTGCTTCCTCTTCCTCTTACTGCAACATTGCCTTCCATGTTTATTGAAGACTAATATTTACAGCTATAGTACTGTAAACATGTTTATTGAGACTAATATTTACAGCTATACTACTGTAAACATGTTTATTGAGACTAATATTTACAGCTATAGTACTGTAAACATGTTTATTCAGACTAATATTTACAGCTATACTACTGTAAACATGTTTATTCAGACTAATATTTACAGCTATACTACTGTAAACATGTTTATTCAGACTAATATTTACAGCTATACTGCTGTAAACATGTTTATTGAGACTAATATTTACAGCTATACTACTGTAAACATGTTTATTGAGACTAATATTTACAGCTATAGTACTGTAAACATGTTTATTCAGACTAATATTTACAGCTATAGTACTGTAAACATGTTTATTGAGTAATATTTACAGCTATACTACTGTAAACATGTTTATTGAGACTAATATTTACAGCTATACTACTGTAAACATGTTTATTGGGACTAATATTTACAGCTATACTACTGTAAACATGTTTATTGAGTAATATTTTACAGCTATACTACTGTTACATGTTTATTGAGACTAATATTACAGCTATACTACTGTAAACATGTTTATTGAGCAATATTTACAGCTATACTACTGTAAACATGTTTATTGAGACTAATATTTACAGCTATACTACTGTAAACATGTTTATTGAGTAATATTTACAGCTATACTACTGTAAACATGTTTATTGAGACTAATATTTACAGCTATACTACTGTAAACATGTTTATTGAGTAATATTTACAGCTATTACTACTGTAAACATGTTTATTGAGACTAATATTTACAGCTATACTACTGTAAACATGTTTATTGAGACTAATATTTACAGCTATAGTACTGTAAACATGTTTATTCAGACTAATATTTACAGCTATAGTACTGTAAACATGTTTATTCAGACTAATATTTACAGCTATAGTACTGTAAACATGTTTATTGTGTAATATTTACAGCTATACTACTGTAAACATGTTTATTGAGACTAATATTTACAGCTATACTACTGTAAACATGTTTATTGGGACTAATATTTACAGCTATACTACTGTAAACATGTTTATTGAGTAATATTTACAGCTATACTACTGTATACATGTTTATTGAGACTAATATTTACAGCTATACTACTGTAAACATGTTTATTGAGCAATATTTACAGCTATACTACTGTAAACATGTTTATTGAGACTAATATTTACAGCTATACTACTGTAAACATGTTTATTGAGTAATATTTACAGCTATACTACTGTAAACATGTTTATTGAGACTAATATTTACATCTATACTACTGTAAACATGTTTATTGAGACTAATATCTATCGCAGTGGGTAGCACATTCGCCTCACAGCAAGAAGGTTGCTGGTTCGAGCCTGCGCTGGGCCAGTTGGCATTTCTGTGTGGAGTTTGCATGTTCTCCCTGTATTTGTGTAGATTTCCTCCTGGTGCTCCGGTTTCCCCCACAAGTCCAAAAACATGTGTGTAGGTGAATTAGGTAAGCTAAATTGTCCGTGGTGTATGAGTGTTTCCCAGTGATGGGTTGCAGCTGCAAGGGCATCCGCTGCGTAAAACATATGCTGGATAAATTGGTGGTTCATTGTGGTGACACCAGATTATTAAAGGGACTAAGCCGAAAAGAAAACGAATTATTGAATGTTTATAAAGACTTCAGAGGGATGCATAAATCAATGACTTCGAAAAATTGTTTAAGTAGATTGTGATGTATGTTAAAGTGCCCCCCCCCCCATTTCCCCCCCCCCCCCCCCCCCCCCCACCAGTTACTCTGGTCTAGAACCGCCACTGCTGTAAACATATTTATTGAAGATAAAGCTATCTTTTTAAGAGAAACGTCATTTAAGATGTTCACCCAAAAATGAGATTTGCTGATGATGTTCTCACCCTCAAGTTGTTCCAAAAGACAGGATTCTGAAGACTGTAAGAATCCATGATAGGAAAAACAAATACTATGAAAGTCAATGGGTTTCCAACATCTTTAAAAAAATATATCTTATTTTGTGTTTAACACAAGTAGAAAGAAACTAACAAGTGAAGGGTTAAAAATAAGTTTAGGGTGAACTATCTCTCTAAAAGTGTGACTTTTTTGAAAGATATTATGATATAAGTTGGTCAAAATTATTAGCCCTCCTGTGATTTTTTTTTTTTCTTTTCTTTTTCTTTCTTGTCAAACAATATTTACTGTCATCATGACAAAGATAAAATAAATCAGTTATAATAATATAATAGTCATAATAGTTAAAACTATTATGTTTAGAAATGTGTTGAAACAATCTTCTCTCTGTTAAACAGAAATTGAGGAAAAAATAAACACAGGGGCTAATACAGTTTTTTTGATTGCTTACACACTAAAATTAAAAGTAGTACACTATTAGCAACACCTTACACTCAAGAAGTTTTTCAAAATTGTGTGTAAACAATTGAAAAAATAATGTAATTCATATTTCAACTGTATGTGTATTTCAGCTATACCATCCACCCTGCTCTCACCTACACAGAGAAAGCGTCAGAGAGAGAAAGTGAAGAGCAGTAAAACGCGAACGCTTCAGATTAAATGTCATCCGTGAATAAAGCACACATGAAAAAAAAAATGTAATCAGCACGCCTCTCCATTCCAGTGGCGTGAACGAGCAGCGTGTTTTTCCTAATGAGCTCCCGGTGAAATTCCCCACCATGCCATGTTGGCTCTTTCATGCTATTATTTCGCATCCATTTATCCACCACAAGAATTTATGTGCCGCTCTGACACTTGCAGGATCATAACGGAGCAGCTGCCGTCCGATTGGATGACGGATAATAGAGACCAAACCGGGGCTGGGATCAATAACAAGATGCTTTTCCGCAGCGCTGTGAGTGTGTGGAAGGAGGCTAAATGGAGAACAGATCCATCTGAATGCTGAATGTCCACCGCTTTATATATATGGCTGCTTCTTCAGCTCAGGGCGGTTGTTGACTTTTAGGAAATGAACTCCCTTGAGACTTACTCTAGTTTATATAATTTAGTGTCTAACAAAGTCTGAGATGGACTGAGATGGAACTTTTTTTTTTTTAACCACCGTACCATTTCATATTCAGTGTTCAGGAGGTTACTTTGGAAATGTAATAGATTACAGATTACAAATTACCATATTTAAAAGGTAATAAGTAGTGTACCTTTTTGATTTCTTTATAAAAGTAAAGTAATTGATTACATCTGATTACTTTTTGATTACTTTTAAGTTTCTAATGAATATTTTCAACTAAATCATTATATACATGTACTTTCAAAAGATTCAATCAAAATGGCAGATTCATTTACAAATGAAGCAAGTGACTGTTTTTATGAATGAATCGTTAAATTTTTGACTCAATTGAATTGTTCAAAACCAATTTATTTAGGAATCATACATTCAAAACATTCATTCACAATGGCAAATTCATTTACAAATGAATCATTGATTTAAAAACAGATTCATTCAGGTTTGTACGTTCAAAAGATTCATTCAAAATGGTGGATTTGTTTAGAAATTAAGCACGTGACTATGTTTATGAATGGACCATTGCAAATGATTTGTTCAAAACTGATTTATCTGGATTGTTTTCAATAATTCAGGCTTCTGTAACCTTCTATTTTAAGTGCAAATGCAAATTTTAAATCATTAAAATTATAATATCTAAAATAAAATCAATCATTTTTTAATTTGACATTTTGCATTAGTTTTTGATTTTAAATAAATAAATAAATAAATATATATATATATATATATATATATATATATATATATATATATATATATATATATATATATATATATATATATATATATTTCATTTTAATATTTAAAATTTAATATTTAAAATTTTAATAGAAATATTTATTAAACAGTATTTTTTTTAACAAATTATATATATTTTTACTCCAGTTAACATCTATTGCAAGTAAAATAAATAAGGCTCCTAGTTTTATGCTTTTAATGATCAACAATAGTGCTGATTTTCCATTAACTGTAAGAGGAGAAGAACTTGCTCTTGCCTCTCAGTTGTGTAACAGAAGTTGGTTGAGTTTGTGCTGAAGATTCATTCAACAATTTGTACTATTAAAAGATTCATTCAATATGGCAGATTCATTTACAAATGAAGCAAGTGACTGTTTTATGAATGAATCGTTGAATTATTAACTCAAATGAATTGTTCAAATCCGATTCTTCTAGATTTATTTAAGAATCATACATTCAAAAGATTCATTCAAAATGGCAGATTCATTTAGAAATAAATCATTGACTCAGATGATTTGTTCAAAAAACAGATTTATTCAGGGTTTGTACTATCAAAAGATTCATTCAATATGGCAGATTCATTTACAAATGAAGCAAGTGACTGTTTTTTATGAATGAATAGTTGAATCATTAACTCAAATGAATTATTCAAAACCGATTCTTCTGGATTTATTTAGGAATCATACATTCAAAAGATTCATTCAAAATGGCAGATTCATTTACAAATAAATCATTGACTCAAATGATTTGTTCAAAAAACAGATTTATTCAGGGTTTGTACTACTAAAAGATTCATTCAATATGGCAGATTCATTTACAAATGAAGCAAGTGATTGTTTTTATGAATGAATCGTTGAATCATTAACTCAAATGAATTGTTCAAAACCGATTCTTCTGGATTTATTTAGAAATCATACATTCAAAAGATTCATTCAAAATGGCAGATTCATTTACAAATAAATCATTGACTCAAATGATTTGTTCAAAAAACAGATTTATTCAGGGTTTGTACTATAAAAAGATTCATTCAATATGGCAGATTCATTTACAAATGAAGCAAGTGACTGTTTTTATGAATGAATTGTTGAATCATTGACTCAAATGATTTGTTCAAAAAACAGATTCATTCAAGAATCATACATTGACATGATTCACTCAAAATGCCTGATTCATTTAGAAACACAGCAGGTGACTGTGTTTATGAATGGACCATTGCAAACTGATTTGTTCAAACTGATTTATCTGGATTGTTTTTAATAATTCAGGCATCTGTAACCTTTTATTTTAATTGCAAATGCTAATTTTAAATCATTAAAATTAAGAAATAAAATAAAATAAAATAAATCACGTTTTAATTTTACATTTTGCATTAGTATTCCAATTTAAATATATATTTAAAACGTATAAATTGTATATTTAATTTTATATATTTAGAATTCTAATTTAAATGTAAAAAATAGTATTTTTTTAACAAATAATAAATGTTTTTTTTCTCCCCAGTTAACATCTATTGCAAGTAAAATAAATAAGGCTTCTAGTTTTATGGTTTAAATGATCAACAATAGCGCTGATTTTTCCATTAACTGTAATAGGAAAAGAACTCGCTCTTGCCTCTCAGTTGTGTAACAGAAGTAGGTTGAGTTTGTGCTGAAGACAGCCAGTCCTTGGCTATTGAAACTGTTGTTGTTTACGCTCTGCTGCTCGAGAATCCTTGTATTTTCCCTCTGTCCTTCATTCTTTTTTTATTTTGGCTTTAGTTATTGGACGAGGCTCCGACAGAGCTCTGAATATCTGCAACGGGTCTCAGAAGCTGATTGAATTCTGTAGCCTGTTTCCAGACGGTGAGCATGCAGGACAAAAAAAAAAGATGCATTTCTCCGCCAACGGCTGAAAGCACATCCATTCTCTCACCCCGTGCCTAATTTCTAATGCAACATTAATGTGATGAGGTGCTCTATAATGTGCAAAGTATACCACATAAGCATTTTACTAGCAGAAGTGCAGTTTAGTAAACAAATTGAGAAACTACAAACCAGATTTGCTTTGTAAATTGAATGCTAACTGTGTTTGTTGGTGTTGGTTGTAAGTGGGAGGTGTGCTATTGATTCAGATGCTCTCTTTTAAAATTAAAACACTCATGCTATTATAAATGGGTATGTTTTTGTCCTGCATCTTGATCATGTTACGAATGAACTAGCCAGCTGTTACGGTCAACAATGAAATCTAATGTGTAATGGGAAAAAACAATGGCTACGTTCCAACTGGTAGTGAGCTGCATTGCTTTAAAACAAGTGAACAGTTTTGGAAAATGAGCAGCCAGTTCTGTCTCTAGTTAATTTGAGGAGACTGCCAAGAAGAGGAGTGTGTTATTGACACAAAATGAGCTCTTAATTTGTGGCAAATGTGTTTTCGTGTTGGTTATTGGTCTGTCGTTGGATATAAATGACACAAAAACTGCCAGTAGGTGGCGACTCTCGTTGTCTTAAGGTTAGAAATATTTGTTGAATTATACATGCAAATGATTCAATCAAAACAGCTGATTTATTTAGATACAAAGCAAGTCTTTATAAATGAATCATTGAATCAATGACTCAAATGATTTTTTCGAAAACAGATTAATTTAGAAATTGTACATTCAATAGATTCTCTCAAATTAGCTGATTCATTTAGAAGCAAAGCAGATGACTGTTTTTATGAATGAATCGTTGATTCATTGACTTAAATGATTTGTTAAAAACAGATTCTTTCAGGAATCGTACATTAAATAGATTCTCTCAAAATAGCTGATTCGTTTAGAAGCGAAGCAGGTGACTGTGTTTATGAATGAACCGTTGAATCATTGACAAATGATTTGTTAAAATATAGATTCATTCAGAAATCATACATTCAATAAAATTCACTCAAAATTGCTAATTCATTTAGAAGCAAAGCAGGTGACTGTGTTTATGAATGGATCATTAAATGATTGACTCAAATGATTTGTTAAAAACAGATTAATTTAGGAGTCGTACATTTAATAGATTTACTCAAAATATCTGATTCATTTAGAAGCAAAGCAGGTGACTGTGTTTATGAATAAATCATTGAATCATTGACTCAAGTCACTAATGATAAATCAAGATTGGTGCGTTACCAAATAAAATTAATTCAAACATTAAAAAAGTAAACACTAAATTCCAGTCTCAGATAAGTATTTAAGCTAAGTTTTCTTTAAATTCTAAAGAAAAAAAACAATGTTATCGATCACTACTGATATGGCTGCCAATATAATGTGTAACACTAATGAAAAATCTAAATTGGTACATTACTAAATAGAATTATTCAAACATTGAAAAAGTAAACACTAAATTTCAGTCTCAGAGTAAATGCAAGCTATGTTTTCTTTAATTTAAAATAAAATAAAATAATACTAATAATATTGACCGATACCGATATGGCTGCCGATATAATGTGCAACACTAATGAAAAATCAAAATTGCTGCATTATTAAATAGAATTAATTCAAACATTGAAAAAGTAAACACTAAATTCCAGTCTCAGAGTAGAATGCAAGCTATGTTTTCTTTAATTTAAAATAAAATAAATAAAAATGTTATAGACCGATACTGATATGGCTGCCGATATAATGTGTAACACTAATGAAAAATCTAAATTGCTGCATTATTAAATAGAATTAATCCAAACATTGAATAGGTAAACTCTAAATTCCAGTCTCAGAGAAGGATGCAAGCTATGTTTAAAAAAAAAAATAAATGAATGAATAAATAAATAAATAAATAAATAAATAAATAAATAAATAAATAAATAAATAAATAAATAAATAAATAAATAAATAAATAAATATTCTATCCACTCAAGTCTTTGCATTTCACAATACCTCAAAACTATCCCAAAGTAGGCAGCTCACTGGGATTGTACATATCTTATCAAAATAATTCTTTATAGTGTGCATGTATGAAATCCTGTTATCCATCTAGTGTGACTTTCTAATCCGTCTTGCTCTGTCTTGGCCTGAAGTGCTACATCACTTCATTGGTCATGCTTAATTAAATGTAAACTGGCGTAATACAGGATCACATTCATACTCAAATCTAACAACACTTTAAAACAGCAGGACTCGGGCTAATAGATGTGTCCGAGAGCAGGAGGGCTGAATGTTCACTGTGTTCAGCTTCATTTTTAATTAAGAGACTCATAAGGCAAATCAGCAGACTGTAATCCCTCTCAGGACGGGTTGATTCTCTCAATGGGACGCCTCACTTTGTGTGTCCATCTCAGACCTCATGCTGAGACACTGGGAAGTATAAAAAGTGCTGGATTCAATTCAGTACAAATGGTCTTTATTTCTATAGCTCTTTTACAATGTAGATTGTGTCAAAACAGCTCAACATAGAAGTTCAAGTAAATTGAAACTGTGCCAGTCCAAATTTTAGAGTTGAAGTTCAGATTAGTTCAGTTCAGTTCAGTGTGGTTTAAATTTCACTGCTGAAAGTCTTAACACTGAAGAGCAAATCCATTCATGTGCAGCTCCACAAGTCCCAAACCAAGCAGGCCAGAGGCAACAGAGAGGGGGGGCAAGAGAGACAGATGCGAGAAATGGATGGAGAGGTGTATCAATGTTATGTAAATTTAATTTAATTTAATTTAATTTAATTTAATTTAATTTAATTTAATTTAATTTAATTTAATTTAATTTAATTTTCAATTTAGTTTATAATTTTTAATTCAATTTATAATTTTTAATTTAATTTAGTTTTTAATTAAATTTTTTATTTAATATAATGTAATTTTTAAATTGAAAAAGGTTATTTTAAAGTTAATTAAAGTTACATTAATTCAATTCAATTCAATTCAATTCACCTTTATTTGTATAGCGCTTATACAATGTAGATTGTGTCAAAGCAGCTTCACATAAAAGGTCACAGTAAATAGGAACAGTGTAGTTCAGTTTGTAGTGTTTAAGTTCAGTTCAGTTTAGCTCAGTTTAGTGTGGTTTAATAATCACTACTGAGAGTCCAAATATTGAAGAGCAAATCCAACGATGCGCAGCTCTACAGATCCTGAACCATGCAAGCCAGTGGCGACAGCGGAGAGGGAAAAAAAACTTCACTAAAGGCGGAAGTGAAGAAAAAAAACCTTGAGAGAAACCAGGCTCAGTTGGGCACGACCATTTTAATTTCTCCGCTGGCCAAACGTTTGTGCAGAGCTGCAGTCTCAGCAGCGGAGGCTGGAAGCTGGCCTCAGCGAAGACTCGTCTGTCTCTGGAGCGTCACAGGAATCAGTCTCATGTTCTCCACTCCTCCATGACCATCACAGTGTGTTAAATTAAAAAGACATCACACATTAAATTAAAAAGTTACATTTTTAAATATTTTTAAAGTAATTTAATTTTATTTTATTTTATGGATGGAGAGGATGTATCATCGATGTTATGTAAGTTTGTGGAATTGTAAATTATGAATTAATTAATTTTTTAAATAAAAAAATAAAAAGTTAAATTTTTAAGGTGTTTAAATTAAATTAAATTGTATGTTTATCACGATCACCAGCGATCAAACTCTCATAGATTGCTTGAGTACATTCACTTTTCTACAGTTCTGTCACCATATGGACTACAAGTGCTGTCATGCACCACACACACACACCTGTTCCAGTTCTCCTTTGATTGCACACACACAGCTGGGAGCTGCTCATGGACTGATTACACAGACTATATGTACAACACACGCACACACACACACACGCACACACACGCACACACACACACACACAGCGCAGTGGGTAGCGCTATTGCCTCACAGCAAGAAGGTCGCTGTTTCGAGCTGAATTAGAGCAGGCGTTAAACATATTGCAAATACAAAATACAACCAGGTGGTTTTTAAATTAAAAGGATTTAAAATTTAAGTTTAAATGCAAGTTTAAATTATTTAATTGAATTTTTCATTAATTATTTAATTAAATAAAAAATATATAAATAAACATTTGCTTTTTAATTATTAATTATTAATTAATGAAGTTTTTACATTGATGTTTTTAAATGAACCCATAAAGATTTTTAAATGACATGACATTGTTTTTATTAAATGCAGCCTGGTCTAGTATTCAGTATTTTTCATGCAGTGAATGTGAATAATTGTAGATGTTGCAAAAAAAGACAAATAATCATTAAAGTACACTGAACCTGTAGACCAGTGAATATTATTTGGGTAGCCCACTGAACCCTAAAACACAAGTCAAATGCAAAATGCTTGTATGTCATTACAGAGTCTTGATGTTTTACGTTTAGTAAAGTGCATTACAACATGGTAAAATCAGAAATGCGCCAGATGTGAGTTTCTAGAATCATGTTCAAGAAAACTGGACATTATTTCAAACCAAAAACACTTAAAAATCAAAACACTGCAAATTGTCTGTACAAAAAAAACAACCCAAAAAAAAAAAAAAAAAAACACATGAGCAGAAGGGAGGCAGACAAAGTGGTGTTAAACACAGATGGAAAATAGTTTTTCCCTTGCAGCAGTTTCGACTGGAGAAATAATTGCAACGTCTGAAAAACAACCAGGTGGTCTTTAAATTAAAATAATAATAAAAAAAAAACACTTTTGGAAACTCCAACCCTGGCTCATTGGAGATACGTGCCCAGGGGTACATTTAGAAAAACTGAGAAATATGTACCAGGGGCTACATCTGCTTGCAGTTTTTGTTTCCACAAATCCACTAGAGGGCGCCGTGTACATTTTGACAATCTCAAATACTTTACTGGGGCACATTTTATCATATGTGCCATTTCTTGTAAATCCACCAGAGGGCCCTGTGGCTGAAATACCAAGCAAACTTGTCATGCTGGAAAAGCTGTCCATACAGAGGTAAATACCGTCAGTAGCGTTCATTTGTTTTTGTAAATACCACCAGTAGCGTTGCCTTGTACTTGTACATGTGTAATGACAATAAAGTTGAATCTAATCTAATCTAATTTAACACACCTGCTGCTTCTCCACAATGGACGCCCAGTGTTCTCCAGCCTCCGGCGCCTAGACAACAGCTCTGCGCAAGAAGTTTGGCCAGAGGAGAAATGGTTTTGCCCAACTGAGCCTGGTATCTCTAAAGGATTTTTCCTTCACTTTTGTCAATTGGTGAAGTTTTGTTCCTCGCCACTGGCTTGCTTGTATTGGGACCTGTGGAGATGCACATCGATGGATTTGTTCTTCAGTGTTTGGACAGTGAAAATTAAACCACACTGAACTGAACTAAACTGAACTTCAACTCTGAAAACTGAACTGACACAGCTTCAAGTTAAAACTTCTATGTTAAGCTGCTTTGACAAGCTACATTGTAAAAGCGCTATGGAAATGAAGATAAATTGAACAAAATGCAACTCACGTATGTACTCACAAGCATATATTTCTATATTCTCAAAAACGTAGCCCTGGGCACATTTTCTCAATGAGCGTGTGTTTGGGAAAGTTCCAAAAAAGAAATCTTTTTAAAAACACTTTGAGTAAAGTGTAGTTCAATGTCCAATATGCAATTAGTAATGCACCATTGCATGTGTTGAGTTTTAGAATCATCTTCAAGAAAACTCAACATTACTTGTTATACATTATTGTTATACATTATTTGTATAACCCTGTACCAAAACACATTTGTAACTTTACATTATTGAGAAACTTAAAAAGTTCAATTAAAGGTTCAAGAAACCCTTGAGTATTTCATCTTCCGGGTTTAAAAAGATTTTTGGGTTGGGATCAAAATCGGTGACGTAGTGCAAAACTGCAAGTGGAGTGACGACACGTCGGTTTCTCATCATTATTCATAGCGGAGTTTTCTTATCCTATGAGAAGAGCCTGCTTCTTAATTATTCATGACTGTGCATGCTTTCAGAAAGCAAGACAGAGCTGCCAGTGCCAAACATTGAGACCCTATGTTGATGACTGGGTCAGACCGCGTCCACCCCAACAAACACACAACGTTGCCTCAACGTAGCGACCTTGCTACAATGTTGCACCAACCTTGCCAAAAGTTTGAGTATTGAAGGTACTGAAGTACTGAGTACTGAAGGTTGTTACAACGATGTCATAATGTTGCCATTTAAACATCACGAGGGTCGTTGCTTTAAGTTGTGCTTAGATGGTGTGGATGACCACTGTACAACATTTTAATTACTTGTCATCACTGAATCAGTTTAAATTTTAACAGACCGTTTGGCACACAGTATTTAGCCGTTTATGAAAGGTCGTATGTGTTTGTTTCCATGATCCACTGGGTTTGTTGCATGTTGTTCTTCGCGATCCTGTCAGGGCTGATACAGCAAAGCTGTATGTATGCAGCAAGCTTTTGTGTCAGGAGAGCACTACGAGAATTGGAGAATGGCGGACTTTGTCTATATCACTTGAGTTCATTCACATTTAGACACATCGCCATGCTGCTGTGTTCACCTAAATCCTCCAGATTACCAGCAGGGCTAATAGTTGAAATAGGCAAGAGACCTGCTGCACTGAGTCTGCATTCAGACCCGGGGATTCAGGAGGAGAGAAGTCCTCCTCATTTATAGTGTTTATATGAACATGATTATCTGTTTGATGGTATAACAAATTGTGGTTGTGTGTATAGGAAATTACCAATAACAAATGTAGCAGGGCATTAAATTACTGTTTCAAGAGTTCACACTTAGCTGATGATTCATCAAAAGCTTGTTTGGCATGCTGTCCCGGGAGAGAGCCCCGTGCTCAAGGGATCCTCGAGCCCGGGGCTTCCTCCCGTTTGCAAAGCGAGAGGGGAGCCTGAGCTCGGTGGATCTCAGAACTCCCCGTCTGCAGTAGCTAAGGGAACACGTGAGGAAAAAAGGGGGCTAGACAAATGCTTCATTGTTATGCATGATGTATATATTTCATTGCATTTCGTTGCCTTGTACTTGTACATGTGTGATGACAATAAATTGAATCTAATCTAATCTAATATTTGGATGGTGGGAGGAAACCGGAGAACCTGGGGAAAACCCACGCGGACACGTGGAGAACATACAAACTCCTCACAGAAACACCTACCGACCTGGCAGGACCAGGGTTGGCAGTGTTCTTGCTGTGGGGCTAACAGTGCTAACCACTGGGCCTCTGTGCCGCCCAATCTAAAGTGAAGGAGGAGAATGGGAAGGAAGGTTATTTATAGTAGCTTATGGCTCATATGATTGGATGATACTGATTAGCCTAATACGAGACCGGCTGTTATAAATCATAAGCACATGATCCTCTCGAAATTAGTTTATTAATAAACCTCACTTATTTCTTTACGTTTTAACTATAAAATCATGCGTCTCCTCACGGTTTATGTCTTATTTTGTGAGCCAACTGACAACAGTTGTTCGCTCCCCTCTTTCTCTCCTGCTCTGCTGGCCACGCCCACTCCTCCCTCTGCTCGGAGAGCTCCACGGCCATCATGGTGCATTTATTTTTTAATTCTGAGGTAGACTTGAACTGAAAGTGGGGGGTTTCAGGACCCTTTAAATTCAAAAGTTAAATTACAAATTTTAATTCAAAAGTTAAATTCAATTCAATTCAAAAGTTTGATTAAATATTAAATGAAATGTTTTTAATGTAACCTTATGTAGCACATTGTTCATCCAATTTTGTTTTGTTTTTCACATACAGTGAATGTGAATAAATCTAAGTGTTACAAAAATAACAAAACACCCTAAAAGTGCACTCTTAAATCCTTACTGCATTGAATATTTTATTTAACTTCTCTGGTCATCACAACTTACATCAGTCTGACTACAAACACAGAAACTGACTAAAAATAATAAGATAAATATTCAAGGAGTCAATCGACAATTGCAATCTGCTGAGACATGATTTAAAAAAAGGCATGTGGAAGTACTAAAGACCGAAGAAGTACTATCGACTAAAGACACAAATAATATTATGAGTTTTTAGAATCATGTTCAAGAAAACTGGACAGTATTTCAGGACTCCACAAACCAAAGCGGTGCAAATGTATGTAAAAAAAAACATTTGTAACTTTACATTACTGATAAACTTAAGTTAAACTAATATAAAGTTAAATTAAAAGTCTAATTAAATTCAGATCAAGTGTATTTATAACTGGCAGCTCTGCAACTCTCACATGGTTGCCCACTGAAGCTTAGCAGGGCTGAGCCTGGTCAGTACCTGGATGGGAGACCACATGGGAAAGCTAGGTTGCTGTTGGAAGTGGTGTTAGTGAGACCAGCAGGGGGCACTCAACCTGCAGTCTGTGTGGGTCCTAATGCCCCAGTATATTGATGGGGACTCTAAACAGCTCAGCGAGCACCATCTTTTGGATGTGACGTTAAACCGACGTCCTGACTCTCTGTGGTCATTAAAAATCCCAGGAGAAGGGGTTTAATGCTGGCCAAATTTGCCCAATGGTCTCTGTCCATTATGGTCTCCCAACCATCCCCATATGATAATTGGCTTCATCTCTCTTGTCTCCTCTCCGCCAATCAGCTGGTGTGTGGTGTGCAGTCTGGCACAATATGGCTGCCATTACGTTATCGGAGTGGATGCTGCACACTGGTGGTGGATGAAGATGTTCCCTCCAATGCGTAAAGCGCTATATGAATGTAAGGAATTATTATTATTATTATTATTATTATTATTATTATTATTATTATTATTAAATAAAGATCTGCAAATATATGATTTATTTAAAGTATATTAACTTTATCTACTTTACATAAAGATAATATTCTGTAGGTTTTAAAACTGGACATTATTTCAAGAGTTCACACTTAGATAGTGCTTGATAATAAGAGCAGGTTTGGCATGCTGTCCCGGGAGAGAACCCTGAGCTTGGAGATAATTGAGCCCAGGGCTTCCGCCTGGTCAATGAGCATGTAAGGGAGTATGAGATCAGGTAGTTCTCGAGAGCTCCCCATGGTCAAGGAGGAAAGGGGGAGATGGGGTGGATGGGGGATTCTTCAAAAAACGAAGATGAGGGAATGACGCTAGTCAGGTTATTTATAGTGATTTTAGAATGATCTGACTGGCTTACTAATGATTACAGATGAGAGACCAGCCATGATCAATCTTATCATGTGCTCCTCACAAAATTAGTTTGTGAAACTTCACTTCAGCGCTCCATAAACCAAAACGTCTGTAAATGTCTGTACAAAAACACATTTGCCACTTTATATTACTGAGAAACTTAAAAAAGTTTAATTAAATGAGAAAGTTAAAAATTGAGGCGACCTTATTTAGCACATTGTTCATCCAGGATTTTTTAATTATTTATCATACAGTGAATGTGAATAAAAAGAGTTACAAAAATGACCACAACAGTACACTCTTAAATTAATTTCTGCCTTAAATATTTAAATTTACTTCTCTGGTCATCACAACTTGCATCAGCCTGACTACAAACACACGAAACTGATAGAAACATCATATACACATCTTGGATAAACATCCAAGGAGTCAATCAACGATTGACATCTGCAAAGGCATGATTTAACTAAAGGCATATTAAAGTTATCAATAAAAGACAAATAATACTTGTTGCCTTATATTTTAGTTTACTTTTCTGGTCATCACAACTTACATCAATCAAACATCCATAAAATCAAAAAGTAAAACGTCCAAGGGGTCAAAAGATGTCAGCCCAGGCTCATTCTGAGAACGTAGTCCCGGGGACGTTTCTGGAGACCGCGAAATACGTCCCGGGAGGTACGTATTTTTGCAGTTATTGTTTTTGCGAATCCGTGATTTTTCCCGCTCCGTTCTCGCGTAAACCCGCTAGAGGCCGCTGTCGAACGACCTTCCGCCTGTCTGCCTGGATGACAGAATGATTGACCGTGTGACCGGCCAATCGGCTGACCCACCCTCCTCCTTCCCTAAACCCAACCAACAACGATTCACAAAAGCCGTCCAGAAAAGAAAAGCCCTCGTCTGATTTTTACCATGTTTTCGTATTTTGACCACATTCTCACCCTGTGATGAACTTGTTCGCTTCATTTTTTGGATTTTGTTTTTGTTTTCTTACCTGATTTCTGGAACCGCTCTTCCCTGGACTCGAACCCGGTCGTCGTCGTCGTCGTGGTCAGCCCCTCTCTGCGCCTCGAGTCCACCAGAGTACACGAAGAGCTAACCGGACAAACTTGTTGCAGTGGGAAAGCCCTCCACACGGAGGCGAGCGACCAGCCGGCAAGCGCCGAAAGGAACAGCGTCACACCGCCCCGTAGCGTTCACTTAAATAAATTAAATGCAGCCGTACGTACCCCTGGCTACATATTTCGCAGTCTCCAGAAACGTCCACGGGACTACGTTCTCAGAATGAGCCTGGGTTGAAAGATGTCTAACATCTGCAAATATGTGATTTATTTAAAGGATATTGAAGATATCTACAAAATACTTGACATAAATATAATACTCTGGAGATTTTAAAGTCATGTTGAGTTTTTAGGATCATGTTAAACCAAAACGTCTGCAAATGTCTGTACAAAACACATAATGTAGCTTTACATTACTGAGAAGGAGAGACTGGCATTAAACACTGATGGGAAGTAGCTTCCGGTTTCTCCCTTTGGGGCTGCAAGAAATAAATGCAGCATCCAGAAATACACGCAGGTGTTTTTTTAGGGGCAAAATGCAAAAAGGCGATGTTTAACAACAGAACGTGAAGTAGCGTGGCTGACCTGTATTGTTTGAGCGGAGGCGAGAAAGAGAGAGAGAGATAGACGAGTGTTGGAGGATGGAGAGGGAAAACGCGGGGGCTTGAAAACGAGAGGATGTTGACAGTGCTGTTAAACACATGAGTCACCAACCTTCCCCCCTCTATCATTAGCATGAGCACAGAGAAATGGGTCACTCCGACTGACAGAAAACACTTGTGTGCTCCACAAAACAGACGAACGGCTGTGGGATTGAGGGGTTGAGGTGTTACTGCATACAATTGTGGGGTTTTTTTTCCAGCTCAAACGTCCTCGAAACAAGATGCGTTTAGTTAAGGTGTTAAGGAGTTGCATAAGATGCTGTAACATGATTTATTTATTGAGGTAGAGGGATACTTTTTTTTGAAAAGTGAACAATTGGTTGATGTTTTTTTTTTCCTTTGTTTGTTTTAATTGTGTACAATAAGTGACATTAATGCTAATATACATTAACTCTCCTGTCATGTTCACATCTCACCCTTTACTTTAGTGTACTCAGTCAAAATTGGCCGGTCAGCTCTTAAATTAGCACAATAAAAACAAAATTTCTCCACAAAATTTTAATTCAACATTCTTTAGCCGTGAACAATGTCTTAAAGGGCACCTATGGTAAAAAATCTACTTTTCAAGCTGTTTGGACAGACATATGTGCATGTATGGTGTATAGACCGTCATATTTGGCCGATATAAACACACCCAGTGCTTTTTTCTTCAATTTAACAACATAAAAAACGGTGGACCAATTGGAGCGGTTTTCAAACCGAAACATAAAGTGCAACTTTACGTAGGAGAGCGGTCCCCCCACCCACCAATATTGATTGACAGTCGCGTCATCATATCCTCAGTTTGTTAATTCACGTCCGCCATTTTCAGCGTGAGTCGAAGCGATATCACTAAAGGAACACGCTAGCTCTATTTTTAGATGCAAGGCTCATTGGGCTCAACACAAGATCAATATTCTCCACATTATCGCTCTAATCGGAATTATTGGTTGTATCTTTAGGTAGGTTTGCAAACATGTGTACTTCTCATTGAGTCTACCTTATACTTCAGCCGTTTGCATTTCTCGCGATCACAGAAGCTCCCTGTGATCTTAACTAGCATGCGTTTTAGAATTCTAAACATCGGTTTCTATCAGGGTACACTCAAGTCGACGGCTGGGCGCTGCGGACCGCTGCAGAGACCTATGTTTAGAATTCAAAAGTGCGTGGCGCGACGATTCGGGACACTTCATGTTTCTGCCGCGCCACAGAGAGTGTCTGGTGTGCCGTGTCGTGGCTTCGAGCGGCGCATCCGGTGCCTCAGTCAAAGTTAATTCAGTGTGCGTGGTTATTAGTTTCTGTGTACAAGCTCGGCACTTGAAACTAGCACACAGTTGGCTGTAAAACTGTACAAAGACACAAATGATTTTGTACTCTCTGCTTGGTCTGTGTCAGAGTCGTACATGTACGACTGAATGCTGTACCTCTCACTCTAGCTCGTTCTCGCAGTCTGCCTGTCAGACTCTGTTGCAAACGCAGAGCGGGTGAGCCCCCTTGTTACGTTGGCAGGAAGCCGAAACTAATTTACATGTGAAGCAACACACCCATAAATCAGCGAGCTGTGGACACGCCCCCAACAT
>NC_079450.1:5708105-5740605 GCF_903798145.1 Danio aesculapii | reverse complement strand
TATTAAAATGACATTCATTCATTCATCTTCCTTTGGCTTAGTCTGTATTTCTGAGGTTGCCACAGCGGAATGAACTGCCAACTATTCCAGCATATGTTTTACACTCGTACACACTCATCCACAAATAAACACTACGGCCAAATTAGTTTATCCAATTTACCTATAGCACATGTGTTTTGACTGTGGGGGAAACCGGAGCACCCAGAGGAATCCCACACCAACATGGGGAGAACATGCAAACTCCACACAGAAATACCAACTGACTCAGCTGGGACTCGTACCAGCGACCTTCTTGCTGTGAGGTGACAGTGCTAACCACAGAGCCACCGTGTTGCCCTTAAAAACATCATAAAGCTATTAATTTGCGAGCACAACAACAAGTGTTTTCCGAAGGAGAGAAGCTGTGTTATCTTTCCTGTACATCTCGATGCATTAAAGGCGTTATAAAAACACCGCTTCAGTACTGGAAAGCAGACTATTGATCTCAGCGCTCCGGCTAATCAAGCGCTCGTCCCTCAGGTGTCGCTATCTGATCGCTCTCATTGATTATCCCAAGGAGAGGCTGACATTCACAAGCTCCCAATGAAACGTTAAATGTGTGTGTAGAGCTCCGACAAAAAGCTCAAGCCTGCAGTCAATTCCCATCAGACGCTGCTGATGCTGGAGTTTAGGGATGCATGACTTTGGAAAAAAATCTGACATTACAATATTTCGATTAAAGACGCCACTCATATGGAGAATGATGTCACATGTGTTGCTTAGGTGTGCTTTTTTTTTTCAAAGACTTTAAAAGAGTGTCAAAATCTTGATTGTTCTGTGGGTCTTATCGATCAAATCTGATCTTTATTTTGTATTGTCTATTGGATTTAAGTCAGGTGATTGGCTGGGCCATTCTGCAGCTTGATTTTCTTTCTTTGAAACCATTTAAGAGTTTTCTTGGCTGGGTTTTGGATCATCGTCTTGCTGAAATGTCTACCCTGGTTTCGTCTTCATCCTCCTGCTAATGTAGATGTTGGACTGAAGCAGCTGATATTCATTTACACTGAGGAAGGGCAGAGGGTTGCTGAAGAACTACTGAGATATTTCAGCTGCTGTCTGGGCTTTCCCTGCCGAACTACACCTCCCTTTCTTCATGTGTTTGATGTTGTTTCCGATATAAAGTTGAAGTCTTTTTCGATATATAGTTGAAGTATTTTTTTAAATATTTCCCAAAGGATGTGTAACAAAGCTAGTCTTATTTGTTTTATTTCGGCTAGCATAAAACCAGTTTTAAGTTTTTAAAAAAAAACATTTTAAGGTCAAAATTATTAGCCCCTTTAAGTTATGCATTTTAAGTAAACATCATTATACAATTTGTCTAATTACCCTACCCTGCCTAATTGCCCAAATTAACCTAGTTAAACCTTTAAATGTCTGTATAGAAGCTGGATAAAGCTGTATAGAAGTATCTTGAAAAATATCTAGTCAAATATTATTTACTGTCATCATGACAAAGATAAAATAAATCAGTTATTAGAAATGAGTTATTAAAACTATTATGATTAGAAATGTGTTGAAGAAATCTTCTCTCCGTAAAACAGAAAAATGTGGAAAAAAATAAACAGGGGGGCTAATAATTCTGACTTCTAATGTGTGCATGTTTATAAATATATCAGTATATCAATATATAGCAATTATATATATATTATATATAAATAAATTTATAGATAGTAATATCATATTTATGGCAAACAGTAAGTCTATATGTATATATATGAAGAGTTCAGATGCAAAAACCTGAAATTTCCATCGAAAATGAACGTTTTTCTCAGCCTTCTTTGTTTATGTTGAGATATTTTTCTTTAAAGAGAGGGAAAAGGACTTACTCTTTGCCATAAATATGATATTACTAAACATACACTCAGGAGACTGATTAAAAAGTACTAATTTTAGAGGAAAATTTCAGACGGCATTTAGAGGTTTTTGCATCTGAACTCCTTATATACATATATATATAAATTTGCTATTAGAAAGTATTCATTTATAAACGGCTAAAAAGATTGAAAACTGTTATTCTTTATAGATTTTGAAAGCATTTAAAACAAATGAATTAGATTTTCAAACAGTTCAAGTAACTTTTTCCACTTTCACTTTTATAAAGTTTTATAAAGTCGCTGAGGCCAGCTTCCAGCCTCCGCCACTTAGACTGCAGCTGTGCACAAGACAAGACTCAGTAGTGATTATTAATCCACACTGAACTGAACTTAAACACTACAAACTGAACTACACTGTTCCTATTTACTGTGACCTTTTATGTGAAGCTGCTTTGACACAATCTACATCTACATTGTATAAGCGCTATACAAATAAAGGTGAATTGAATTGAATTGAATAAAGTTTACAAAATCTGAAGCTACATAATATTATTTATTTAAATTTATATTTATGTAAAAGTTTCTTCTGCAGATAAAACAGACAAATCAAAAAAGTGCAAATGACTTTATCCCACTTGTTATTTCTTTAAATATAAACCTGCCTTTTAAACATCTTCTTTCCATTACAAGAAAATTATAATGTATACACCTAATAATAAGTTTACAAGTTATTATACAATAATTTGTGCATATTAAATGGACATCAAACAGTCCAAACTACTTGTATCCACTCTGCATTCGTTTTATAAATACATCCGGCATCAAAAAGCACTTATTTATAAGTTAAAATCTTTCTAAGGAGCAGTATTTAGGTCACACTTTATTTTGATGGTCCGTTTGTTGAGTTTAAGTTACATTGCATCTACGTACCAACTAATTCTCATTAGATTATAAGTAGACTGTTAGGGCTGAGGTTAGGGTTAGTGTGAGTTGTACTTGCAAAGTGTCTTATAGTCAGTTAAATGTCTGTTGAAGGAGCAGTATCAGCAGATTTAAGCAGACAGTCTACTAATACTCAACTGGACAAATTAAAATACAGTGTTACCAACATTTAACCCAGGGCTTCAAACAATACACACACATGCGCACACACACACAGGGCAAATGACTGTAATTTAATTTAATCTATAAATAAGTCTTTTTGAGTAGTTTCTAAGTAAAATAATGGTCTGGAGTTTGAGCCGTTCTGCATCACATCTAACATAAAAGGAGAATTAAATCAATGAGGAGAGTTTGATCTCAGACACACACACATACACACACACACACCCTGATCGATCCCAGTCCAGTGTTTAATGCAGTTAGACAGCTAAGCCCATCTACAAAGAGTTAACCCTATAAAGTCTTCTGTAACTGTATCATGTGTGCTGTATACGTAAAACAGGATCGAAACTGTCTGTCATCTGACACACACGCTTCTGTTGTCTCATCAATACACGGCGGCTGACTGATTTTTTATTATATAGTAACTTATGTTGTCAATACTATTAGAAGATCAACAGTTACTATTTTCATTCATTATATACATATATATACACTACCTGACAAAAGTCTTGTCATCGATTCAAGTTGTAAGAGCAGCAAATAATAACTTGACTTCTAGTTGATCATTTGGAAAAGTGGCAGAAGGTCGATTTTTCAGATGAATCATCTGTTGAACTGCATCCCAATCATCACAAATACTGCAGAAGACCTGCATGGACCCAAGATTCACACTGAAATCAGTCAAGTTTGGTGAAGGAAAAATTGGTTTGGGGTTACATTCAGTATAGGGGGCGTGTGAGAGATCTGCAGAGTGGATGGCAACATCAACAGCCTGAGGTATCAAGACCAGATTTGTGCTGCCCATTACATTACAAACCACAGGAGAGGGCAAATTCTACAGCAGGATAGTGCTCCTTCTCATACTTCAGCCTCCACATCAAAGTTCCTGAAAGCAAAGAAGGTCAAGGTGCTCCAGGATTGGCCAGCCCAGTCACCAGACATGAACGTTATTGAGCATGTCTGGGGTAAGATGATGAAGGAGGCATTGAAGATGAATCCAAAGAATCTTGATGAACTCTGGGAGTCCTGCAGGAACGCTTTCTTTGCCATTCCAGATGACTTTATTAATCAGTGATTTGAGTCATTGCAGAGATGTATGGATGCAGTCCTCCAAGCTCATGATGGAGTCAGACACAATATTCATTCTGTTTCCACTGCAGCATGACCACATATTCTATACTGGACATTATTTCTGTTAAATGACAAGACTTTAGTCTAAGCAAAGTCAGACCTTACTGTCCTAATGAAATCATTAAAAATCAAGGCATGATCATAGTTTATTTTGGCAAAATAAGCGTAATCTAGAGGCCTTTGCCTTTCATATAAGCCACTTCTGGTACCAAATGATCAACTAGAAGTCAAGTTATTATTTGCTGTTCCTAAAAACTGAATAGGCAACAAGACTTTTTTCAGGGAATTTGTATATATGATTTTTAGTGGGTTTTTTTTAATTAAATACCTTAGAAAACCTTTTAAACATTATCAATTTAATGTTAAATATATATTTACAATATTCTATGCATAATAAATACAGATTTCAAATGACAGAACTTTAAACCCACTCTTTCCATGCCTGTTTTATTTGCACCAAACGCTTTTCAAATCCCATTTTACTTCCGCAAAAGCTCCATAATATTTAGCATGTCATAAATAAAGGTGTTAAACGACAGCGTATTGTATATAAATGAGCTACAAATAGGACAAAGTAATTGATACTCTTTTTATGTCTTTTATATTTGCACAAAATCCCACAGAAAGCCTTTCCTCTTTGTTGCATCATTTGTTCTGATGTCTGATGTGAGCTGATTTCGCTGCAGTTAATTTGCTGTAGTTGATGTGTTCAGATGAGAGGTGTGTGTGTGTGTGTGTGTGTGATCATGCTGGACGTGGGTGTTTTTTTTTTTTTTCCTCCAGAGTTGTTGAAGGGAGCGGGCAGAGGAGAGCATGAATTATTCACCACTTTCAAGAGTTAAAAATTGGTATTTTGCTGTTTTTTAAATAATGCATATGAAATCCAGTTTCCTGTAGTGCTGAAGTCTGACTCCCATTTGCATATTTCCCAATCTTTTTCAAAGAGTCACTTCATAAACAATTATTTTACAGCTTGAAGTGTTTATGGATGGTCAGCGGTCAGTATTTTTTCATTTGCACTTTTTGTAATTTTATATTTTTATTATATGAGATATAGGGGCGGCGCAGTAGGTAATGCTGTCGCCTCACAGCAAGAAGGTTGCTGGTTTGAGCCTCGGCTGGGTCAGATGGCGTTTCTGTGTGGAGTTTGCATGTTCTGTCTGCGTTCACGTGGGTTTCCTCCGGGTGCTCCGGTTTCCCCCACAGTCCAAAGACATGTGGTACAGGTGAATTGGGTAGGCTAAATTGTCCGTAGTGTATAAGTGTGAATAGATGTTTCCCAGAGATGGGTTGCAGCTGGAAGGGCATCCGCTGCGTAAAACATGTGCTGGATAAGTTGGCGGTTTATTCGGCTGTGGAGACCCCAGGTTAAAAAAGGGACTAAAATGAAAAGAAAATGAATGAATGAATGTATGAGATATACAACAACAACTTTTAATAGCAAATATATGAGGGTTATCTATAAAAGTTTTAAAAGAGTTGTCAGATAGTGAGTTTTTAAAGTTCTTTTTAGTGTTTTATTTAGTCTGAAGGCTTGTATTAAATGTTTATAGAACAAAAAAGTCACAACTTACACATTTACACAATGCACAAAATACCTTAAAAAAAACTACTAATAATAATAATATTAATTGTAATTATAATAATTCATTCATTCATTTGTTTTCTTTTTGGCTTAGTCCCTTAATTATTCTGGGGTCGCCACAGAGGAATGAACTTGCAACTTATCCAGTATTTGTTTTACACAGCAGATGACGTTCCTTGCCGTGAGGTGACAGCACTACTCACTGCTCCACCACGCCGCCCTAATAATAATAATGCTAATAATGCTAATAATGCTAATAATGCTAATAATGCTAATAATAATAATAATAATAATAATAATAATAATAATAATGCTAATAATGCTAATAATAATAATAATGCTAATAATGCTAATAATAATAATAATAATAATAATAATAATAATAATAATAATAATTATAATGCTAATAATGCTAATAATGCTAATAATAATAATAATAATAATAATAATAATAATAATTATAATGCTAATAATGCTAATAATGCTAATAATAATAATAATAATAATAATAATAATAATAATAAAAATAATAATAATAATAATAATAATAATAATAATTATAATGCTAATAATAATAATAATAATAATAATAATAATAACAACAATGAGATGTTTTATATAAATGAATAAATAAATAAATAATTCAATAAATAGTAAATATTGTAAATTAGAAATGATGCATTGGCATATCATTTAAATGTAAGTCATTTATAAATACTCAAAAATATAAGCTTCATTAAAATATTAAATAATAACAATGATGAAACAAATACAAACACCATTAATAAAAATGCAACCTATAATACATAAAGAAAATGTTTAGATAAAAATATTATTCATAACCTTTTAGTAATATTAATCAACCAATGAATTTTGTTTATTAATTCTGTCTTAAATCAGGCATATTTTTGGCATATTTTTATTGTACACAAAATCATTACAATAAATTAAATACTTTTGAATTGCAATTTTATTTATTTAATGTGTGATTTTTTTCAGTTGCACTTTTTGTATGTGTATTTTCTTTGCATAAAAATACCACAACAACTTTAAACTTTTATGTTTCTGCCTATATATAAATTACGTCTATACTTTAAATTACTGTCAGTTCAGATAGTAGTTTTAGCCTGTGTAACACGGGGAGTGACACAGACAACTGAAGTAGGATCCACTTGCAGGTTTATTCAAAGTCAGGGAAGCAATGGTCAACACAGGTGCAAACAGATGTATAAAGGCAGTCCAGAATCGTAGTCGAATGTATCAGGCGAGAGGTAAAAAGGCAGGCGGCAGACAGGACAATAAGATAAACTAGGCTAAGGTCAAAACACGGGAAAACTAGACTAGGAGAAACGCGTTGTAATGTCACTTTACAGAAAACAAGACTCAGCAATGGAAGTGAGAGTGTGTGCTGTTTAAATAGTGTCTGTAATCAGTCTTAGACAATGCTCAGGTGGTGCGAGTGTAATCAGTAGAGACTTGGAGCAGGTGTAAGTATGTGTGTTGGATGACTGAATATGTAGTCCATTAATGGCGGAATTGTAGTCCATGTGTGTTTGAGTGTGAGATCCAGCGATCTGGGAGTTATGGTCGCTGGTGATCGTGACAGCCTGAAGCCTTTTATTAAATTTTTACTGGACAGAAATAAACAGTGCTGGGTGTAACGCGAGTTGTGAAATTACTTTAACAAGTAACAAGTAAAGTAATGCATTTACTGCATAAAAAGTTTAATATTTGAGTTACTTTTAAAAACTGTAATGCGAGTTACTTCTTAGTTTACTTAATTTGCTTTTAAAAAGTAAACAGCTGAATTAAAAGGAGTGTAATCACGTTAAATCCTACACTGTAAACCCTAATATTGTCTTTACTTAAACAATGAAGTTGACTGAACATAACTTAAAATTTAGGATTTTGGTCCTATCACTTAAAAATATGAGTTGATTTAACTTATGTATCATGAAAATGCATAAACTTAAGATTTGAAGTGTAGTGAGCTCAAAATCATAATTAATCCTTAGAAAAAAAGAGGTCATTTTCACAAATGTAGTCTTGACTGTAAAATTCTAATATGTGCATCATTTTAAGTGTAAGGTCTTTTTTAAATCAGAAAACAAATGGCTTCAGGTATAATTATTCATCATAATGTGAATAAATGGCTACTTATTTTTGTAAAAAATTTATTTAAATATTTTTATAGTGTATTATTACACACACACACATGCATGTAAATATATATATATATATATATATATATATATATATATATATATATATATATATATATATATATATATATATATATATATATATATATATATATATATATATATATATATATATATATATAGTTTTTTTGTTATCCATGGAATAATGGAAATAAGATTGCTGTTCTAATGGAACTACGGGGCAATAGAGGGCGCTGGTCTGACACCTGGAATGTATAATGGTAAGTGGGTGAATGAAGAAGAGATTCAGTTGCGTGTTAGTATTAAGTTTGGTGAACTGAACAATTTAAGTATCGTCTACAAAACCGGCAAGTTAAATGAACTTAAATATGCAAGTTTTGGGAGACTCCATTACTCAATTCAATTGAGACAACGAGTTTACTCAATTAATTTAGTTCAGTCAGCTTATTAGGGATGAGAGAATGCAGGAACAGACAGAGATGAACTGCGATGAACTAAAGTAAACATTCTAATCACACCGATGTGATCGTACTCTTCAGGGAACAGCTGATGCTGAACACATCAGTGTAATCGTTCACCTCAAAGGGTTAAAAGTGTGTTATTATATTTTTTTCTTCCATTATTCAGTATTTCTCCGCGTACCACTAGAAGGAAGCCTGCGTACCACTATTGTATGCATATCACAGTTTGAGAACCACTGTTCTAATGTATTACTAATAAATCTAATCTAATATATTAAATAAATAAATAAATAAATAATAATGTTTCCTATAAATGTTTTTAGTAAATATTTCTAATGACAGATTTAATACATTCATTACAAATGGGTTGACATTACACCCTCAGTATATTTATTTTATTTGCATAGAAGTCCTCACACTCTCGAGATGCGACGTCACACACGTCCCTCAATCGCTTCACTCCAAAACATTGATGTTGCTGCTTGTTCAATCTACCTATTTAAATTGAGCTGAAACAGCACAATTCTTAATTAAATCCTAACTTAATTGTTTTATGTTCAATACGCATTTGTTAACTTCACTTAATCGATTTGTGTTGGGACAACTTGAATGAATTGTGAGGAGCCCAGCATTTATTTCAGTGTTGTTTGCATTGAAAAACAATAGAGAGCCGCCCCTTATGAAGCTATACTTTGCATCTGCAGTGTGTTTTCCAGGCCGATCTTGGGTTGACTGTCGCTGCTGAGGGTCCACTAGTGTCTGGCTCACTCTCTAGGGAGCATGAGCTCACTGCTGAGGGGGCGTGAAGTGTGCAGGTGCTGTGAAGCGTGAGGCAGAAGATTAAAGAGGGATGGAGTGGACTGAACTTGTGTCCAGCTGTCAGAGAAGATGAGTTCAGTCCAGCAGACACACAATGATAAATCAATCCCATCGCAGTCAGCCTTTACAGCACAGAGAGTGTACTTTCAGCACACATGTGCACTGCAAAAAAAATCTTTCATTGGATTTACAATCATTGGATTAGAAAAGAATTTGAAAAGATAAGATGACCATGACAAGGAAAGGAGTAAGTTGAAGGGAATAAGAATTAAATTAAATTAAATTAGGTCAAGTCAAGTCAAGTCAAGTCAAGTCAAGTCGTCAAGTCAAGTCAAGTCAAGTCAAGTCAAGTCAAGTCAAGTCAAGTCAAGTCAAGTCAAGTCAAGTCAAGTCAAGTCAAGTCAAGTCAAGTCAAGTCAAGTCAAGTCAAGTCAAATCAAATCAAATCAAATCAAATCAAATCAAATCAAATCAAATCAAATCAAATCAAATCAAATTAAATTAAATTAAATTAAATTAAATCAAATCAAATCAAATCAAATCAAATTAATGTTATATTAATTATATTAAAATGATGGTAGTTCAAGCATTAACCAAAATAAAATTGGAGTGATTTGAAATGAGATTTAAAACTGGTTTAAAGTGATTTAAAACTAATTAAAAAATAAATTCTGGTAGTTAATGAACAACAACAGTTTAAAATAATTTATTATATTGGTATTTGGACATTTAATATTAAATTAAATGTTTTAAATCAATCATTGCAAAATTAAATAAAATAAAATAAAATAAAATAAAATAAAATTAAATTAAATTAAATTAAATTAAATTAAATTAAATTAAATTAAATTAAATTAAATTAAATTAAATTAAATTAAATTAAATTAAATTAAATTAAATTAAATTAAAAAAGTTCTATTAATGATATAAATTTCTAGTATTTACTGATAAACAGCAGCTTGTTTATTTTATTATATTTAACATTAATTTAATATTTTAAACCCATATTGAAAAATCTGTTATTTCTATTAATATAAAAATTTAATTTAATTTAGTTTTAAAAATTTAATTTAATTTAATTAAATAACAAAGAAGGGAAAAAGTCAAAGGAAAGTAAAGGAAAATAAAATAAAATAATTTATATTATTGGTATAAACTTCTATTATTTACTGATAAACTGTAGCTTATTTATTATATTATTATTTATGCATTTAACATTAAATAAAGTGTTTTTAAACCCAATATTGAAAAATTAATCACAGCTAATGAATTTAAATAAAATAAAGTAAAATAAAATGAAATAAATGTTCTATTAATTATATTAAAATATAAAAATTATTTATTAATATTAAGTATTAACCAAAATAAAATTAGAGTGATTTAAAATGAGATTTATAGTGATTTAAAACTAATTAAAATAATTTGTTTCTGTTATTTGCTGAAAAACAACAGTTTATTTATTATATTATTTTTTGGACATTTGATATTAAATGGAAATTTTAAATCAATCATTTCAAAAGAAAAGAAATGGAAAGAAAAGAAAAGAAGAAAAGATGACCATGATAAAAAATGGAATTAGCAAAATAAAATAAAATAAAATAAAATAAAATAAAATAAAATAAAATAAAATAAAATAAAATAAAATAAAATAAAATAAAATAAAATAAAATAAAATAAAATAAAATAAAATAAAATAAAATAAAATACAATAAAATGACAAAGAAGAGAATAAGTAAAAGGAAAGAGTAAAAATAAAATAAAATTAAATAATTTATATTAAGGATATAAATGTATTATTTACTGATAAACAGCAGCATATTTTTTATATTATTATTCACACATTTAACATCAAATGAAATATTTTAAACCCAATAAAAAGGCAATCATTGCTATAAAAATAAAATAAAATAAAATAAATGTATCATGACAAAGAAGTGAATAAAATTAAATAAGTTCTAATACTAAAAAAGCAATCATTTCCCATTCCCATTATTAAAATGTCAATACTATAACAGCACTTTTCAGTCTCTCCAAAGTCGAAACTGCATGTGTGCTCTATATCCATATGTATATATTTTATGCATAAGAATAATCTCAGCCTGAAAAGCCCCTCAGCTCCTCCAGCAAAACGTAAAGTGAGTCTGATTTAAAACAGTGCAGAAATGCTGAGCTTCTCCTTCCAAGATCCAGATAATGTTAATGATGTCCTGTGGGAAACAGCAGCTCCGTCTGTCCGCAGGAAAAAAAAAAAAAAAAACCCTCTTATTTTCTTTTCTTCTCCAGCCTCAGATAACAGAAAGCAGTCGTGTTCTTATTATGGCATTAATTTCCAGATAAGATGATGAATGTATGATGACTATCTCTGTGAACGCAGATTCACTTTAGGACAAACCAAAAAATATAATACAGAATTCTACAGAATGAGTGAGTTCATTTTAGCATATGAATCCACATATTATTCATTAAAAAATACCATCATTTTCATGGTTATTTATTATTAGTGGTAATTTAGCATTTGTTGTAATGCAATTGTTTTAATAATATTATTTATTTAATATAATTATTATTTTTATTATTATTATTAATATTTTTATTTATATTATTATTATTATTATTATTATTATTATTATTATTATTATTATTATTATTATTATTATTATTATTATTATTATTAATATTATTATTATGAATATTATTATTATTATTATTATTATTATTATTATTATTATTATTATTATTATTATTGTTAATAATATTATTATTAATATTATTCATATTATAATTTATATTATTATTATTATTATTATTATTAATAATAACATTGTTATGAATATTATTATTAATATTATTATTATTATTATTATTATTATTATTATTATTATTATTGTTAATAATATTATTATTAATATTATTCATATTATAATTTATATTATTATTATTATTATTATTATTATTAATATTATTATTGATATTATTCATGTAATATAATATATTATTATTATTATTATTTTTATTATTAGTATTATTATTATTATAAATATTATTATTTGTATTATTATTATTATTATTATTATTATTGTTGTTATTATTATTATTAGATTATTATTATTTATGTTGAGGCTTTAAATAAGCCTAATTTTCCAATAGTTTGTATTCTTGTGAAAACAAACAAACAAATAAATAAATAAATAAATAAATAAATAAATAAATAAATAAATAAATAAATAAATAAATAAACTGTTCAATTATCTTATATGTGTTAGCAAAAATATCTGCCTGATTTGATCCAGAATCCATTGGTTGATTAATATGTATTATAGGTTTCATTTTTATTAATGATGTTGTATTTGTTTCTATCCTCATCATTGTTCTTATTTAATATTTTAACGTAGCTTATGTTTTTAAGTGTTTATAAATGACTTACATTTCAATGATATGCCAATGCATCATTTCTAATTTACAATATTTACTATTTAATTATTTGTTTTTATAAAAACCATATGGATATTAAAGGCATTTGAATGCAAGATAAATCTTGTTAAATGTCAAGAAAAATTGCAAAAAAACAATGTTGAGATTAAGAGATTCAGAATAAAATTGTTGTGTTTCAAGGAAACAAAATCAATAGATATCAGGAAAAAAGCTATATTATATTATATTATATTATATTATATTATATTATATTATATTATATTATATTATATTATATTATATTATATTAATTATATTAATTATATTATATTATATTATATTATATTATATTATATTATATTATATTATATTATATTATATTATATTATATTATATTATATTAATTATATTATATTATATTATATTATATTATATTATATTAATTATATTATATTATATTATATTATATTATATTATATTATATTATATTAATTATATTATATTATATTATATTATATTATATTATATTATATTATATTATATTATATTAATTATATTATATTATATTATATTATATTATATTATATTATATTATATTATATTATTTTATATTATATTATATTATATTATATTAATTATATTATATTATATTATATTATATTATATTATATTATATTATATTATATTATATTAATTATATTATATTATATTATATTATATTATATTATATTATATTATATTATATTATATTATATTATATTATATTATATTATATGTATAAAAAAGAAAATCAAACACGAAGAGTCTCAAAAACCCTTTTGTATGAAGAACTACTTTCTTCCACCATTCCTACACATCTGTAGCTGACATCAAATTTCGTTACTAATTCACAAATGTCACTTTAGAGCTAGTATTCGACTGATTCTCTAGCATAATGTCTAAAGTGATGACAAAACAGCTGATTTTGCTTTTAAGATTCTAAGGCTGAACGACATGAAATGCCTTCAGTATACAGAGATTTTCCAGTCTTTTTCTGTTGCAATCAGGATTTCCCAATAATTAACCCCAAAAAAGCCAAAGCCAAAGCAAACACTACCAGTTTCTGTGGTATAAATACAGCACTACAACATACAAGAGAGAGAGATCGACTTAGAATGTCACTTACCTCATTTGCAATGATTTGTTCAGCTGTAGTTTGAAACTTACACTGAGAAAATACTGTTTTTCCTACCTAAGGACTTCTTATCTGATCAGACAGGCTGATGGTGGCCGATGCACTGAATCTGATGCTCCGAAATTATAAATTTTTAAAATATTCACTATCCCTAAAAATAAACTACATAGTTGCAATCTAAACAACTACATTCTTGACTAAAAAAGCCTCAAAAGTACATTATGTTGCCCAACAGCAGGAATATTTGTCTGTAGAGTGTCCTCTGCTTGTCACTGTATATGTGCGGAGTAATACACAAGGGTGAAGGGTGAAGAGGCAGTACGAGTGCTGTTATTTGCCGAATATCTTGGCTATCAGCCAATTAGATTCAAAACCAGACAGAAATGTTGTATATGTAATAAAATAAAAATATATATAAATAGTAATATATATATATATATATATATATATATATATATATATATATATATATATATATATATATATATATATATATATATATACATAAAGTGCTGTAGTCTGATATTGATACTGTTTTCCCGATCAGACTCAATGAACCTACTCAAAAACAATTCTTTCTAGCCATAATGTGCTAATAGACATTCAGCGCTCACACTCTTCATGCACATTTGAATAGTCTAACTCAATCTGAAATGCTGCTGTTTTTAATGCATATTCAGTAGTCCAGTAAGTCTGACACATCCAGACATTTTCCAGTCGTGTCCACAGAAACTGTTGAGAAATAATGACAGTGTTTCTCTGGAGCAGACGGTCAGTTTCAGACGCTTCCGTTCAATCACATACAGTTTAATCGTCCTTTTCATTCCAGCTCACAACGTTTCATCCTGAGTTTTCAGAAGTTGATGTTGTTAATATAAACATGAGAAGCAGCTCGTCGGTGTGCTGAGATTTAATTTCTCGCAGAAACGTGGCCTACATTTAGAAAATATCCCCAGAAGTGCTTCACATAAAGTCATCCCGGAGCTTTTACAGCTGATTTTATTAATTTTTTTGTAGTTTGTTTGCTGGTGTAAAGACATGAACTCTGACATGGAGACGTTTATTAATTCTGAATTCATTCTGGCAGTTTTCTCCAGTGATTTTCGGCTGCTCGATGCATGACTGAGATTTAATGACCATTTTTAAATGGCAAATTAAAATAAAGATTATACCAGAGTTTTATTTGCAACCAATTTCTCTTCAAATGCTAAAATCAATCAGAAATGCAGTTTTTAACATTTTAAAATGAAATATTTTGTTAGTTGCAGAGGGGCACAGTAGGTAGAGCTGTTGCCTCACAGCAAGAAGGTCGCTGGTTCGAGCCTCGGGTGGGTCAGTTGGCATTTCTGTGTGGAGTTTGCATGTTCTGCCTGCGTTCGCGTGGGTTTCCTCCGGGTGCTCCGGTTTTTCCCACAGTCCAAAGACATGCGGTACAGGTGAATTGGGTAGGCTAAATTGTCCGTAGTGTATGAGTCTCAATGAGTGTGTGTGGATGTTTCCCAGAGATGGGTTGAGGCTGGAAGGGCATCCACTGCATAATATGTGCTGGAAAAGTTGGCGGTTCATTCTGCTGTGGTGACCCTGGAATAATAATAATAATAATAATAATAATAATAATAATAATAATAATAATAATAATAATAATAATAATAATAATAATAATACTAGTACTAGTACTAAATATTATTATTATTATTATTAATATTATCAAATATAATTTTTTATTAATTATTATTAATATACATACATATATATATATATATATATATATATATATATATATATATATATATATATATGTGCGTGCGTGCGTGTGTGCGTGCGTGCGTGCGTGCGTGCGTGCGTGCGTGTAGATAGATGGATGGATGGATGGATGGAAAGATAGATAGATAGATAGATAGATAGATAGATAGATAGATAGATAGATAGATAGATAGATAGATAGATAGATAGATAGATAGATAGATAGATAGATAGATAGATAGATAGATAGATAGATAGATAGATAGATAGATAGATAGATAGATAGATAGATAGATAGATAGATAGATAGATAGATAGATAGATAGATAGATAGATAGATAGATAGATAGATAGAGATTCATACCTCGGTTATCTTTGTCTTGAACAATCCCCCATTCCACCCCTACTCCTCCCCCTTTTCCTAGACAGGGTGGCATGGTGGTCCAATGTGGAGTTTATATGTTCTTCCAGTGCTCATGTAGGTTTCTCCAGTTTCCTCCCACCGTCCAAAGACATATGATTTAAGTGAATTGACTAAACCACAATTGGCATCACAGATGAGCTCTTAGCCAGCACTATATCTTTCAGTAGCAATCCCTAATTTGTCTTTAGCTATAAACAGCAGGGGAGTTCTTGAGATCTACCTGAGCTCAAACACCTCTCTCGCCCTGCAAATGGGAGAGAGCCCTGGGCTTGAGGATCTTCTGAGCTCAGAGCTCTCTCCCATGACAGCCAGCCAAACATGCTTTATAAACTATCAGTGCTCTTGAATAATCTAAGTGCTCATGAGTAATAAAATAAATAGAATTAAAGAAAACTGTTATTCTGATTTGTTGAACATATAAATTATTATTATATAAAATACACAATTAAATAATTATTAATATAATATATTAATTCATTCATTCATTTTCTTTTCGGTTTAGTCCCTTTATTAATCAGGGATTGCCACAGCGGAATGAACCGCCTACTTATCCAGCATATGTTTTACACAGCGGATGCTCTTCCATCTGCAACCTATCACTGGGAAACACCCAGACACTGGACAATTTTAGCTTACCTAATTCACCCATAGCACATGTGTTTGGACTTGTGGGGAAAACCAGAGCACCCAGATGTAACCCACACAAACAGAAGTGCCAACTGACTCAGCCGAGACTCAAACTAGCGGCCTTCTTGCTTTGAGGTGACCGTGCTACCCATTGCGCCACCGTGACGCCCTAGTACATTTAAAGAAAACATTTATTCTGAATTGTTTTAGTTCAGCTAACTCTAAAAGCTAACTTTTGAATGAGTAAATAGGTTGAATACCTCTGATGTTTATGTTCAGAACAGAATGAGAGACAAACATTAAAAACACTATAAATGTTTTGTATCGTCCGAATACTTTGAATATGCCACTTCAAATCTCTCCTGCTCTACATTTCAATGGCTTAATTGCAGGAACGCTTCAGACTAATTAGCTAGTTAATGACTAACATCTCTATTGCTGATTTTATTATTTTTTTCAGTCTGTTTGTTTATGTGGTTTGTTGTTTGGGTTTTTGAGGCAGGACAGCAACAGAGTAACATTTATTTCAGAAAATATAGTGATATGTCTAATGTGTTGTTTTGAGCAACTGCAAGAAAAGAAAAAAAAAACATAATTCTGTAGAAAACACTGGAAATAATGGAGAAGCAGCTTGTTCATTATGATTTTGTCATAAAATTTTTATATAGATAGATAGACATGGATGGATGGATGAATTGAAATGATAGTTAGATGGATGTGATCGATATTTAGATGGATGGATGAATGGATATTATATTTAGATGCATGGATGGATCAAGATGGATGGATGGATGGATAGATGGATGGACAGATGGATGGATAGATATCATATTTTGATGGATGAATAGATGGGTGGATACAATATTTAGATGGGTGGATACAATATTTAGATGGATGGATGGATGGATGGATGGACAGATGGATGGATAGATATCATATTTTGATGGATGAATAGATGGGTGGATACAATATTTAGATGGATGGATGGATGGATGAATAAATAGAGGAATGGATGGATTGGTTGGGAAAGTGTTTGGTTGGATATATGGATGGAGGAATTCATACGATAATTAGATGAATGGATACATGGATGGATATGATATTTGAATGAATGAATGAATGAATGAATGAATGGATGGATGGATGGATGGTGGTTAAATGGATGGATAGGTTGGGAGAGTGTTTGGTTGGATGGATGGATGAATCGATATGATAATTAGATGGATGTGATCGATATTTAGAAAGATGGATGGATGGATGGATGGATGGATGGATATTATATTTAGATGGATAAATGGATTGACATGGTATTTAGATAGATGGATGGATGAATGGATGGATTGACAGATGGATGGATAGATATGATATTTTGATCCATGAATAGATGGGTGGATACAATATCTAGATGAATGGATGGATGGATGAATAAATAGAGGAATGGATGGATAGGTTGGGAGAGTGTTTGGTTGGATATATGGATGGATGAATAGATACGATAATTAAATAAATGGATGGATGGATGTGAAATTTGAATGAATGAATAAATGAATGGATGGATGGATGGATGGATGTGATATTTGGATGGATGTGATATTTGGATGGATGAATAGATGGGTGGATACAATATTTAGATGAATGGATGGATGGATGGATGGATGAATAAATGGATGAATGGATGGATGGATGGATATGATATTTTGACGGATGAATAGATGGGTGGATACAATATTTAGATGAATGGATGGATGAATAAATGGATGAATAAATGGATGAATGGATGGATAGGTTAGGAGAGTGTTTGGTTGGATAGATGGATGAATTGATACGATAATAAGATTGATGTGATGGATATTTAAATGGATGGATGGATGGATATTTTTTTAGATGGATGGACTGATATGTTATTTAGATGGATGGATGCATGGACGGATGGATGGATAGATATGATATTTTGATGGATGAATAGATGGGTGGATACAATATTTAGATGAATGAATGAATAAATGGATGAATAAATGGATGAATGGATGGATAGGTTAGGAGAGTGTTTGGTTGTATATATGGATGGATGAATTGATACGATAATTAGATAAATGGTTGGATGGATGGATGTGATATTTGAATGAATAAATGAATGGATGGATGGATATGATATGGATGGATGAATGAATAAATGGATGAATGGATGGATAGGTTAGAAGAGGTTTGGTTGGATGGATGGATATGGATGGATGAATTGATACGATAATTAGATCGATATTTAAATGGATGGATGGATGAATGGATATTATTTTTAGATGGATGGATGAATTTATATGATATTTAGATGGATGGATGGATGGAAGGATGGATGGATGAATAGATAGATGGGTGGATGGATATGATATTTTGATGCATGAATAGATGGGTGGATACAATATTTAGATGGATGGATGGATGAATAAATGGATAAATGGATGGATAGGTTGGGAGAGATTTTGGTTGGATATATGGATGGATGAATTGATATGATAAATGAATGAATGGATGGATGTGATATTTGAATGGATGGATGAATGGATGGATGTGATGATATTTGGATGGATGGATGGATGGATACACAGGGATATACTAATGAGAAATAACATTGGAATGTCATGATTGACTGATCAGAATCAAGCATTCCTGACAGCCGTGTAATAATAGCATGTAATCGATGGTGTCATTCATAGACGGGCAGAGAGATGAACAATATAAAACGATATTCTTCCTAAACTGTCAGTTCTTCAGATCAGGCCGTTCCTTCAGTGTTATTCTGTCTGTGTTTCAAAGCCAATATCTCTGAGCTCAAACTATTGAAAAAAGCATTAAAAAAGGACCATTATGTGTGGAAATATACAATGCTAATGTTATCTGCTGTGTATTTTTATCACGCTTTTGATACGCGAGAGAGTAATGAGATGAGGATTCATGCTCGTGCATTTCAAGACAATCCAGATTTCTCCGCTCCAATCTATTATCATAATCTTCAAAGATGCTTGTCTGGTTCATTTTGCGTGTGACCCTCGCAAAGGAAAGTCCATGAATATCCTGAAACGACTGCAAATAAGAGACTGGTCATTAGAGGCAGATGGAGAGAAAACTGCAGATGATGAAGGGATGATCCTATTTCTGCTTTCATCACATTTACACACAAACACACTTCTGTACACACCGCCTCACAAACCTCAGGTGCATGTCCGGGATCATCAGTTATGAATCAATACATGATAATTAAACATTGAGCTTTCAGTTTTTTCATGCTGTTGTCAAGTTTGCACGGCAACAATTCTAAATCATAATATCTGATATATATTTAATAATGTTGGTGTTGTTATTTAATATTTTAAATTAGGTATTATAGTTTTAGCATTTGAATATATTTCAGTTGCCAATCCTCCTCCTCCTCCTCCTCCTCCTCATAATCATCATCATCATCATCATCATCATCATCATCATCACCATCATCATCATCATCATCATCATCATTATTATTATTATTATTATTATTATTATTATTATTATTATTATTATTATTATTATTATTATTATAATAATTATTATTATTATTATTATTATTTCAAATTAGGTTGTATATTTTATATCTTTTAAATAAATATCAATAAGTTGTATAGTAATAATAATAATAATAAAATAATAATAATAATAATAATAATAATAATAATAATAATAATAATAATAATAATAATAATAATAATAATAATAGTTATGGTGGTAGTAGTAGTTTTATCATTTAGTAATATTATTTAATATTTTAATTTAGTTTTTTTATATTCATCATTTGAACATATTTTAATAAGTTGACAAATTATTTATTATTATTATTATTATTATTATTATTATTATTATTATTATTATTATTATTATTAATAATAATAATAATAATAATAATTTAGGGGTATGGGTGGGGTAAGGCCATATGATAAACAATTTATACAGTATACAAAACATGACACTTTTAACATATATTGGTCCTTGTAAACAATTTATGTGTGTGATTGTGTGTTCTTGTGCGTTTGCGCCTGTTTGTGTATGTGTGGAACTTTGCTATATTAAAAACTGCATTAGACCTATTAAATATAGATTTTTTTTTTTAAACAACCTGTAAAATATATTATCCATTCTCCTCTGTAATAACCTCCTATAGGGCTTGAGTGTCCACATACATGGACAACCTGCATTTCGTTGCCTTGTACTTGTACATGTGTGATGACAATAAATTGAATCTAATCTAATCTAATCTAATCTAATCTAATCTAATCTAACACATTTTAGCTCTTAAGCGGCTATTTAAAATACTTTGAATGTTTTATATTTTGTTACAGACATACAGTGTCATCCTGCAACTGTTTTGCAGCATATGAAATGTCCCAAACACTATTTTAACTGCCCAAAATGGGGGAAAAAATTAGTTTTTACTCTCTGATAGTCAAAGCAAGTTAAAAACAATTCTATGTTAAATATGCATTAAAAAACAGTTAGGAAAAAGGGTTTGATGTAAATTCGGACCACGAGTCCACATATATGGACATCATTTTTCTCTAAAAGTACATCATATCAAAAGATGATGCTTAGATTTTTATTCTAATTAGGTTTTAATAATCCCAAATAGCAGAGAAATAAAAAATTCTTAGGATAAAGGGGCTAATAATTTTGACCTTAAAATGGCTTTTAAAAAATTTAAAAACTGCTTTTATTAGAGTCGAAATAAAACAAATAAGACTTCTGATAAATATTATCAGACATACTGTGAAAATGTCCTTGCTCTGTTAAACATCATTTAGGAAATATTTAAAAAATACTGTCAGACAGACATACAGTGTCATCCTGCAACTGTTTTGCAGCATGTGAAATGTCCCAAACACTATTTATAACTGTCCAAAATGAGAATTTTTTTGTTTTTACTCTCTGATAGTCAAAGCAAATTCCAAAAACAATTCTATGTCAAATATGCATTAAAAACAGTCAGGAAAAAGTGTTTTATGTAAATTCAGACCACGAGTCCACATATATGGACATCATTTTTCTCTAAAAGTACATCATATCAAAAGATGATGCTTAGATTTTTATTCTAATTAGGTTTTAATAAGCCCAAATAGCAAAGAGAAATAAAAAATGCAAGTAAAAAAACACCTTGGGCATTAAGAGGTTAATGCAGGATTTATTATTTATTTTTTTTTTGACATTATTAGGATTTGGCTTGGGGTGGGATAAGGTCACAAAATAAGCATTTTATACAATATAAAATACATTAAACCTATGGAGACTCTCCTTAAACCATATACAGTTGACGTCAGCCTTATTAGCCCCCCTGTTTATTTTTTCCCTAATTTCTGTTTAACGGAGAGCAGATTTTCTTCAACACATTTCTAATCATAATAGTTTTAATAACTCATCTCTAATAACTGATTTATTTTATCTTTGCCATGATGATAGTAAATAATATTTGACTAGATATTCTTCAAGACATGTCTATACAGCTTAAGGTGACATTTAAAGCCTTAACTAGGTTAACTAGGCAGGTTAGGATAATTAGGCAAGTTATTGTATAACAATGGTTTGTTCTGTAGACTAGACTAGTGAAGTGTTCAGTTTTTCCTCTCAAAAAGTCCACCATGTAAATAGCAAATGCACCATGGCGTGACACAACTGACTCTTAAAGGGAATGGGAGATGAGACTCTGATTGGTTTAATGCACGCTATGCTCAAAACACTCCCAGAACTCACTAAGAGAATAAGCACAACCCTGTTAGACCATGCGCTAGGGGCACAAACTGTTGAAAACTTAGCAAAAGTGGATTCGGACACATAATTTAATGCTTTTGCACCATTCGCTTTAGACTTTGTGCTTAGATTGTTAAAATTGAGCTCATTACACGATTTATACAGTATAAAATACATTATGCCCATAGAGAGTCCCCGTAAACCATATATGTGTGTGATTGTGTGTGCGTTTGTATGTGTGGAATTTTACTATACTGAAAACTGCATTATACCTATTTAAATATACATACTTTTTTTAAAATAATCTATAAAATATGTTATCCATTCTTCAGTGTGTATATTTTTAATGCAGGATTTATTATAGATTTATTTATTTGACATTCCCCTTTCAGTCATTCAGGCAGTGTGAATGTGTGTGTGTGTGGGTCGAGGCCAATTCCATTCACATTCACACTCATGAATTGTAAGGGGAGACTTTTTTCTTCTTCTTTTAGATCTGAATGTTGGTCTGAAGAGCTGGAGGCTGAAACACACCAAACTGCATAATTCTGACCTCATGTTTTTTTACAGACTGAGAAAGAGAGGGTGATTTATTTGCACACAGTCAGCAGGTTTGGTTGAGTCTGCAGGAGTGGATCGATGTGGTTTTTGCTGTAGCTCTTCCCCATCTCTCGCTGTGTGTTATAGTATCATGATGGACCAGAGAGAGACTGGATAAAAGGCAAATCAGAAGAATAACACACAGTTTCATTTATTCACATCCCGTGCATTATTAAACAAGGAAAGAGCTCTGCCTGAACAACCCATGACTTTGAATAATACAGCCAGATATAAGACCTCTAAAAGAGTTATAGTTGTTTTTTTCCACACACTTTTAAAGATATGAACTATAAAGAGTGTGTGTGTTTTTTTGCACACTTATAATTCTGTATGTTTGGACTGGGGCATGTGCAATATTAATGTACAGCGTGAACAGCTTACACTCACTGGCCACTTTATTAGGTACACCTTTCTAGCACAAGGTTTAACCTCCTTTTGCCTTCAGAACTGCTTGAATACTTCATGGCATAGATTCAACAAGGTACTAGAAATATTCCTCAGAGATTTTGGTCCATATTGACATGATATTATCACGCAGTTGCTGCAGATTTATCGTGATGATGTGAATCTCCCTTTCCACCACATCCCAAAGATACTCTATTGGATTGAGATCTGGTGACTGTTGTGAACTGTAGCCTCAGTTTCCTGTTCTTAGCTGACAGGAGTGGCACCCGGTGTGGTCTTCTGCTGCTGTAGCCCATCTGCCTCAAGGCTGGATGTGTTGTGTGTTCAGAGATGCTCTTCTGCATACCTCAGTTGTAACGAGTGCTTATTTGAGGTACTGTTGCCTTTCTATCAGCTGGAACCAGTCTGGCCATTCTCCTCTGAACTCTGGCATCAACAAGGCATCTGTGGCCACAGAACTGACGCTCACTGGATATTTCCTCTTTTTCAGATCATTCTCTGTAAACCCTAGAGATGGTCATGGATGAAAATCCCAGTAGATCAGCAGTTTCTGAAATACTCAGACCAGCCCGGCTGGTACCAACAGCCATCCCACGTTCAAAGTCACTTAAATCAACTTTATTCCCCATGTCTTGACCATGTCTACATGCCTGAATGCACTGAGTTGCTGCCATGTGATTGGCTGATTAGAAATGTGCGTTAACAAGCAATTAGTCAGGTGTACCTATTAAATTGGCCGGTAAGTTCATGTAAGAGTTATAATAAATACTTTTAATAAAGACTTATGATAAAAGTTCACTTTGAATGCAGATTTACTTTAACTAATCTTACTTGTGTTCAGTTGTAAAACCAACAGTGTTTGACATTTGTTAAGCTGCTACGGTAATTAAATCCATCTGTAACAAAGACGATTTTTAAGTCCCATCTGGATTTAGTTTATAAATAAATATGCCATTAAAAATCATGAGTTTCTCCATCATTTGGTAGTAAATGAGAGTCCCACTGTGGGTATTAAACTCACCTGCAGTTTTATATTGGTGCAATGCTGTGAAAAAGTAACTATAAACCCCATTAATGTTTGTTTTTAGCAGCTTAATTACCAGTAATCCAGTAGACTGGGGTTTATCCTAAGGTTTGGGTTCTTCTTTTATGAACTTTTACGCTCAAACCAGATCGCTGGTTCAAGTCTTGGCATTTCTGTGTGGAGTTTGCAGGTTCGCACCGTGTTGATGTGGGTTAAATAAATTAGATTGGCCGTATTCTATGAGTGTGTGTGTGTGAATGAGTGTGCATGGTTGTTTCTCAGTACTGGGTTGCAACTGGAAGGGCATCCGCTGTGTAAAACATATGCTGGAATAGTTGGTGGTTCATTCCGCTGTGGCAACTCCTGAGGAATAAAGAGACTAAGGGTTTGAATTACATAATAAATATATATATAATGCTCTATGGGGGGCAATTACTTTTTCACAGAACCATATATGTCTCTAAATATTAAAGATAGGTTTTTACATATTGAATCTTGCGATACTTAATATTGTCTATCCAAACATGCTAAATATGAATATTTACTGTATAAATATGATTGATTAATTCCAACATTTCATTAATTTCAAACTGAGATATTTGGTTAAGAGACAGATGTCCAAACACATGCGCTATATGAATTAATGTGAATTAAAACAATACTGCCTACAACTATGTGTACACCTATTCATTGTCTTCTACGTATTGCTGTCAACATTGCCAATTGTACATTGTCTAGTTTTTTTTGGGAGTATGTTGTTGTATTTTGCACTGTCTGGAACCAGCACCTAAGCTTTATATGTATCATAGTACACGTGCTGCTGATGATGTGACAATAAAAGTGATTTGATTTGAAATAAACTGGCCGTAATGTATGAGTGTGCCTTTATAGGTGTTTCCCACTAATGGGTTGCAGCTGGAAGGGCATCCGCTGTGTAAAATATATGGCAGAATAGTTGCCGGTTCGTTCTGCTGTGGCGACCCCTGATAAATAAGGGACTAAGTGACATAAATGAATGAATGTGTATGTTTCTGTAGAAATGCTTGTGAATTCCAGCGATTATTTTCACAGCAAGAAGGTCGCTGGTTTGAGCCTCGGCCGGGTCAGTTGGCATTGTCCATGTGTGACAAAGTGTATGTGTGTGAATGTCTCAGTGGTGGACTAACAAAGAGACTAAGCTGAAAAGTAAATGACTGAATGAAATCTCAAACTAATATCTGTAAAACCCGTTTTTGGGGGTGCACTTACTTTTTCACACTTCATGTTTGACATATTACATGCTGTCACAACTTAATACTGTGAATCCAAATATGGAAAATATGTTTCTACTAATACGTACGAAAACCAGTGAAAATTTAATGCACAATTTACTTGATTACAATGGTTCAAATGCATTTATACTGATACATAGTATCTGCACAACCCATTTATGGGGTGCACTTACTATTTACTATTTCACTGTTTCTGTACAAATACTTAAGAATGCTAATAACTATTTCGAACAAATAATGATTATTTTTATCTGTAAATATAGGTAAAAATCCAATCTAATATCTGTTTTTTTAACTATGCAAAGAGGTGACAAGGAATCACATTCAAATGGAAAACAGAACAGTAACGTAAAAAAACACTCAAATGCAGTCAGGTGGGCTTGCGTGCGTGCAGGCATGTGTGCATGTATAGGTAACTGGGTAGACAGGTCAAAGTATCTAAATAAGAGAACATAAGAAAATATTTACAACATGCATAACACTATAAAGTATATGGTTGTAGTTGGCGCCAGTGGTGTAAGGGTTGGTGCATCGACACATGCACTCCGGTGCTCGCGGTGACCCGAGTTCGATTCCCCTTTGCCAATCCTTCCCCGCTCTCTGCTTTCCTGTTGGTTCTCTCTACTTTCCTATCCAAATAAAGGTGAAAATCCCCCAAAAAATAATTATAAAAAAAGTATATGTTTGTAGGTCGCAAATATAAAAAAATAAAGCAAGATTAATGTAGATATAAATAAAACATATAATAAATAGATAGACAAAACCAATAAGTGGTGGGGAACGACAGCAAAAATGGTAATAATGGCAGTAAAAACCTAATGTAATGGGTAACACTTTATTTTGATGGTTCATTTGAGTATTAGTAGACTGTCTGCTTAATATCTGCTGATACTGCTCCTTCAACAGACATTTAACTGACTATAAGACACTTACAACTTAACCCCAAATTAACAGTCTACTTATAATCTAATGAGAATTAGCTGGTATGTAGATTCAACGTAACTTAAATTCAACAAATGGACCATCAAAATAAAGTGAGATCATCTAATCCAATCTAATATCTTTAAACCTCATTAATAGGGGGCACTTACTTTTTCACAGCACTTATTTGTTCAAGTTTTAGCATATTAGATGCTGTCAGTGCTTGATATGCTCTATCCAAACATCACGTTTCAGCATGAAAGCATGAAAACCAATCGCAGACCGATGAGAAGTTGGACAATAAGGTAGTTGCTTTGGGAAAATTCTCTGAACTTTGACACTGCCGGGAAGATCAGTGCGCTAATCTAAAATTCTTTTGTACCTGCTGCTTAATTGAGCTCGGTTAATAATGCATGTGCGATTCCAAGAACCTGTCCACGAGCATTTGCTGAAACGTGTTCAATCACTCTAAAGCTTCTTGGACTGGCCTTGTCTGAAAGGTTGTGCATGGCTTATCTGCAGTCCAGGGAGAGCAGCGGGGGGAAGAAAAGCAGAGAAGGAAATGCCAAAAACTGTGAGAGGAACCTGTAAAATGAGAGTGTCATAGTTGCCCTTGAGCAAGGTCCACAGCTCGCTCCGCTCAGGCGGGACTAAACCGCTAATATGCACTGTATGAAAAATGTAAGTGGCGTAAATCGTATTAGATTAGGCGACCCGCTGAGTGAATAAATGACAGAATAAAACAATGGCTGTGGATGGATGAGGGCAGTAGGGGGACACGCGTAGCTCGCGGCTGAAATAGGCCTCCAGCTGTTCGGATGATCCTCCTGGAGCCGCGCCATGACCAGGTGCACGCATTTCACGCTTGTTACCAACTTTACCTGTGTGAAAACAGAGCTGAATTAACAGCGAGGGCCCTGTATTAACCTAATGTCCTTTTTATTTGGCCAGCGGTTTACCTGAGGGCCACACAAAAACGCAGCACTGCGGATTGCACTTCTGTTTTTGCAGGTGCTGCAAACCTGGCCTATATACTGTATACAGCGAGGAAAATAAGTATTGAACATGTCACCATTTTTCTTAGAAATATATTTCTAAATGTGCGGTTGACTTGAAATGTTCACCAGATGTTGGTAACAACCAAAGAAATCCATATATGCAAAGAAAACAATGTTAATTCATTTACAAATGAAGTTATGTCTAATTAAATGACATGATAGGAAAAAAATATTGAACACATGAAGAAAGGAAGGTGGATTCTGGCAGTGAAAGCCCAGACAGCAGCTCAAATCTCTCAGTAGTTCTTCAGCCATCTGCACTTTCTCAGTGTAAATGAATATCAGCTGCTTCAGTCCAACATGTAAATTAGCAGGAGGATTAAGATGGAACCAGGGTGGACATTTCAGCAAGACAATGATGCAAAACAAAGCCAAGGAAATGACTTTACTTTCCAACATAGGCTCATTCTGAAAATGTAGCCCTACAGTATATATATTTCTGGAGATCGCAAATTATGTAGCCATAGGTACGTATGACTGCATTTCGTCTTTAAAATGAACACTAGGAAGCAGTATGATGCCTTTTCATGCTACCAGCTGACCGCTTACCTACGTATGGACGGCTTTCCTGCTATTACCAGTTTGTCCAGTTAGCAAGTAGTTTGACTGACTTGAGACGCAGAGGGAAGTTGACTCAACAGTGGTCCAGTGAAAAACGGTTCTAGAAAGCAAGTACGACAAAAAACAAAAGCCAAAAACTAAAATAAACCACTAAATTACAGGGTGAGGATGTGGTAAAATCTGAAAATGTGGAAGTGGGTGATCGGGTCAATCGGGGATTTTGAAAACACTATTGGTTGGGTTTAGGTAAGGAGGACGGTGGGACAATCGATCACTCAATCGGTCAGTCGACAGCGGCCTCTGGTGGATAATATAATTCTCACTGATAATTATTGTAGCTAAAACAAACAATTCTCACTGATAAAATGCCAAATCAAAGAGGTAGGTTTTCAACCTAGATTTAAAAACAGACAGAGATGATATAGACCTAATACAGAGGGCCAGAGTCTTCCACAAGGTGGGACCAGCTAATGCCAAAGCACAGTCACCCCTGCATTTCAGCCTCGACTTTGGGATGTATAATTAGATGACCGAAGAGACAGACCAGGCTGATGTTCAACAGGTCTGACGGGTAAGAAGGAGCCAGGCCATTTAGTGATTTAAAAACCAAGAGAAGAATATTAACACAATAGTGTGACACAATTATGTGACACAATAGTGCACAGGCAACCAGTGCAAAGAGCGTAAGACTGGTGTGATGTGGTCATGTTTCTGGTATAGCCTTGCAGCAGCATTTTGAACTAACTGTAAGCGGGATAGAGTTGTCTGACTGATCTCAAAATATAGTGAGTTACAGTAGTCCAATCTAGAAATAATTAATAATTTATTTCTAGATAGAATAGGTCTGACTCTTTTTAAGAGTCGAAGCTGAAAAAAGCAGGATTGGACCACTGCGTTAATCTGTTTATCAAATCTCAAGCTATCATCAAAGATATCACGAGATTTTTTACCCAAGGCTTCATGGAAAAACTTGATTTACCAAGATTTACTAGTGGTGTCCCAGAAGAATTCTTTCAGTTTTACTAGTTCAAGAGTTCACACTTCGCTGATTACTGATTATAAAGCTTGTTTGGCTTGCTGTCTCGGGAGAGAGCCCTGAGCTCATAGGATCCTCGAGCCCGGGGCTCCCTCCCATTTGCAAGGTGAGAGGGGAGTTTGAGCTCAGGTAGATCTCGAAAACTCGCCTGCTTTAGTAGCTAAATTGAATAATGCGGGACCGGCTGCAAGCAATCATAAGCATGTGTGGGAATATAAATTTATATAATCTATATATAACTGAAAAGTTGTTTTTAGGGTGTGACAGACCTTAAAATGTCTTGGTTTCCTGAGCCCTGACTGTCTCCAAAGTAATGCAAATGGTCAGTTTCACAGCACGCCTTTAACTATCGTCTTCTCAAGGTGGTCAACTGGTCGGACGGGTTCTGTCTCCAGAACATCATTTGCACACTGTTTTAATGCTTAAATATATCGTGAATTGGTACTTGTATGCTGATGAGATTGGGGCTGGAAAGGCAATTTACCCTGCCGACAACAACATCGTTTGCATGCTTTGTTTTAGACTGTCCCCACCTACATGTATCGACGTCTGTAAAACTGTATTTAAACTGAGTGTCTGCTGTGCCAGTAGAGAGTTTCTTTCGATGACGCCACAGCCACGCTGAGTTCTTCTTATTAAAGGATTCCGCTTTGAAGACAACCGAAAGTTCTCCCTTTTTTTGGGCTCTTCTTAGAATTTCACAACAGTTTGGTGCCGTGAGCCAGACTAGAGAAATTCACAACACACGTGATCCTCTCGAAATTAGTTTATAAATAAACTTCACAAAGTTCAAAGACAACCAGGCTTTCACATCCGACAGGGAAGACATAAGAGCAGGGGCGTAGCAACCGGGGGGGACGGGGGGGACACGTCCCCCTCACTTTTTGGAAACAGGTTATTCTATCCCCCGACTGGCCCACATGTTTTATTTGACCTAGCGGCCGCAAGTGTTCTCTGATTCGTTACTTGATTTGAGTGAACGATCACTCAGCCAATCACAGCGCGAATCTCTTGAGCGTCTGCCATGAGCTTCATTCATTCACTTTGCAGTCAAAGACAGGGATGACGCGGAAGGGAGCAACAGCTACAGCTGGGTAAATCACGGTAACTCACTAACGTTACAGAATCCTACTTTTGTTCCGTTTCGAAGTGAGAACCGTAAAGTGCCTGGTGCTGGTGTCTTGTCTGGCGCTGAGCCAGAGAAAGACAGCGGGGTTAAGTTGGTTTTGTTTTCGGTATTCCTGACACATTCAGTGACAGACGGCATTAACTAAAAAAACCTCTAACCTTAAAAAGATCTAAACTGTATTCCCTACAGAAAAGACAAAGCTGGTTATGTTTCACAGCTGTCTTTCTTTTTTCGCTCGATATTACGAGCACTGCTTGAGCAGTCGCAATATGCATTTAGCCAGAGAGAGCTCGCGCTGACCTAAACTCCCAGTAAGGGACCGTCGTAAAAGTGCTTCTTTTTTTTGTTATTTTTTTCCGAAAACAAGACCAACTTAACTCTGCTGAGAAAGACGTGTTATATCACAATTATGCAGCCTTTTTTACGGCCTATTGCTTAATTTATGATTTAGACATGTAAATACAAACAAGTACTAGTAAAACAAGAACTGTAGCGTTTGTAAAACACACAAGGAAGTCTAACAATCCATTCAAATATAATTTGCGGATGTGTTTTAATCATATCAGATACACATACTGAAAGTAACTATAAAATTGAATCTACTCCTCTCTAAGTTCACCAACCACTTACTTGCATGTATTTGGGGAGTAATTGGTGAATTTACGTGTTGAATCCTGCGTCTTCTGCTTTTATGAAAGACGCATTGCCGCAAGTACACATGGCGATGTCCATCTCACGTTATATGTGTAGTATCAACTTGCAATTTTGAAATTGTATTGCAGTATTTAAAAATATTTTCACACAGAGTAATGCTTAATTTAAATGTGTGTGCTTCTGTTTATTTATTGTTATTATTAATATTTTGTAATTATTTTAGAATTTTGGTTAAAAGATTATTAAATAAACTTTATTGCTAATAAATCATTAATCACTTTTGGGTGACCATACAGCTGTCCCCCCCACTTTTAAAATGGCTGTTACGCCCCTGCATAAGAGTCTCCAACCCACCTGGTTTTAAGGCCAGGTAAATTTGAGTGTCGTCTGCATAACAGTGGAAAGACGGACCAGACAGTCTTGATAACACCATCGTGGAGTTTTTTTTTTATCATTTCAGCAAATTTAATTTATTGTACTCTCCCATTTTTACTCAACTATGATGACTTCTGCTACTGAGAAACCCTGAAATGTGAAAAGGGGCCATATCCCTTTCTTTGGCCAGCGATTTACCTGAGGGCCATGCAAAACCACAGCACTGCGGATCACACTTCTGTTCCTGCAGGTGCTGCAAGCCTGGCCTATATATATATCACACAATGACATGTCATCTAACAGTGTGTGTCATACCCGCAGTGTCCTGCTGAGATTCATGAGCTACAACACATGCTCATCTGTAAAAGACCAGCAGAAAGTAACCGGGTTTAGTGTGTGTTGCTGAGAACCTTGTATTCCTTACGTTGTGGGGATCAAATGTCCCCACAAATATAGCAATACTTGTACTTTTGGAAATTTTTTGATCCACGTGAGGAAAACAGCTGACAAATCACACACAATGAAGTCTGTTGAAAGTGTTAAAATGCAGATTGTTTCACGTGGGGGTTGTGTTTAGGGGTATGTCTATGGAAAATCCCCAAGGCGGCACAGTGGCTCAGTGGGTAGCACTGTCGCCTCACAGCAAGAAGGTTGCTGGTTCGAGTCCCGGCTGGACCAGATGGCATTTTTGTGTGGAGTTTGCATGTTCTCCCTGTGTTGGTATGGGTTTCCTCTGGGTGCTCCGGTTTCCCCCACAGTCCAAACACATGCGCAATAGGTGAATTGAGTAACCGAAATTGGCCATAGTGTGTGTGTGTGTGTGTGTGTGTATGTGTGTTTGTAACTGTGTTTGGGTGTTTCTCAGTACTGGATTAAGACTGGAAGGGTATCCGCTGCGTAAAACATTTGCCAGAACAGTTGGCGGTTCATTCCACTGTGGCGACCCCTGATGAATAAGGGACTAAGCTGATGGAAAATGAATGAATGAATGAAAAAAAAAATTCAATTTTATACACATATTATTGTGTGTATGTGCATCCGCATGTGTGTGTGTGTGTGTATGTGCATCTGCATGTGTGTGTGTGTGTGTGTGTTGGGTGAGGGGGTGTATGTGTGTGTGTGCATACATTATTATCTCTTATATTATTGTGTGTGTGAGTGTGTGTGTGTGTGTGTGTGTGTGTGTGT
>NC_079450.1:5658105-5705605 GCF_903798145.1 Danio aesculapii | reverse complement strand
AAATATTACATTTTATTACGTTATACAAATCACGAAAATGAAAGAACTAATACCTTTGAATTTTAGTTGAATTACACTTCTTGACATTTACATGCTCCTGTTTGCCGCCTCATGTCAGATCCAGGAATGAAATTATCATTTAAAAGGCATCTGAGTTCAATTCAGCGCGGCACACAACCCTGTTATCCACACCTCCTGTCTGCTCTCCCCTCATTTTCTCCGACTTTTCCCATTTCTTGCTCCAAACAGCCGGCCTTTGCTTTGCATCTTGTCCTTATAGCTGTCCATTTGAAGCACTTCGCATGTCCTCCCATCACACTCCATCTTTAGCTTTCTCAAATTCTCTTTCATCCTCTTTCTGGCCATTTTCTGTCCCTCCTCTCGGTCTGAACAGCAGGAGGAGTGCTGCGGATTAATGCTCAAGTTCATCCGGGTTTTTTCTGCTGCTCCAGAAACAGAGCCGTCTAAAGCTGCAGGATTTACCTCAGATGTTTCATCAGATATACGCTGAAGTCATTCTGGAAACTGTGTCATGATTTACTCAAACACACCTCATTCAAAGCCCTATTGACCTTCAGGATATTGTTTTTGCTGTTGAACATTAAAGGTTTCTAATAATCTCCATAGTGCCGTTTACTGTACAACCAAAGTCACTTTCACTGTCAAGACTCAAAATGCTTGAGTTACAATCTTAAAGGCACAACTGTAGGCTTCTATTTCATATAAAAAAGGGGATTGAACATTTCCTGGATGCCTATGTTAATTATTAATATGAGTAAAATGCTTGGCCTGTACCAATTTATGGGGGGCATTTACTTTTTCACAAAATGTTTTAGTTTAAATTATTACATATTAAATGCTGTCAGTGCCTAATATTGCTATGATTTACTCAAATATGGTGAAATGCCAGTCTAAAACCTATTTATGGGGTGTTTACTTTTTTACAAAACTTATTTTATTCCAGATTTTACTTATTAAGTGCTGTCAGTGCTTAATAGTGATAGGAATTGAACAAATATGGTAAAATGCCAGTCTATAACCCATTTATGGGGGGGCATTTACTTTTTTACTAAACATATTCGTTATTCAATCCTCAAAATGCTTGAGTTCATATCTTAAAGACCCAACTGTAAACTTTTATTTCATACAAAAACGCGGATTAAACTTTTCCTCGATGCCGTTGTATTTTTTTAATATGGTTGAAATGCTTGTCTTATACCAATTTATGGGGGCATTTACTTTTTCACAAAATGTTTTTGTTCGAGTTTTTACATATTAAGTACTGTCAGTTTTTAATGGAATTACTCAAATATGATGAAATAGCAATTTCTGCTATTGAAATAGCAGTCTATAAGCAATTTATGGGGGGGGGGGGGGCATTTACTTTTTCCCAAAATGATTTTGTTCGAGTTTTTACATATTAAGTACTGTCAGTTTTCAATGGAATTACTCAAATATGGTATAAATGCCAGTCTATAAGCAATTTATGGGGGGCATTTACTTTTTCACAAAGCATAATTATTATGCAATCCTCAAAATGCTTGAGCTAATATCTTAAAAGCATAACTGTAAACTTTATAATGTAAAAAAGTGGATTGAACATTAGATACCTATAGTTTTCTTAGTATTATGGGTGAAATGCTAGTTTTGAATGCATTTATGGGGCGCATTTACTTTTTCACAAAACTTAAAAGTGTCATGATTTCCTCAAACACACTTTATTCAAAGCCCAATTGACCTACATTATAATCTTCCTGCTGTTGAACATTAAAGGTTTGTGATAATCTTCATAGCGTAGTTTACTGTACAACCAAAGTCACTTTCACTGTCAAGAATGCTTGAGTTACAATCTTAAAAGCATTAAAAAAAGTTTCCTGGATGCCTACATTATTTATTAATATGGTTGAAATGCTTGGCTCATACCAATTAATGGGGGGCATTTACTTTTTCACAAGACGTTTTTGTTCGAGCTCTTACATATTAAATGCTGTCAGTGCTTTATATTGTCATGCTTAACTCAAATATGGTGAAATGCCAGTCTAAAACCCATTTATGGGGTGCATTTATTTTTCACAAAACATATTTGTTATTCAATCCTTTAAAATATTGAGTTAATATCTTAAAAGCACAACTTTATTTAAAATAAAAAACAGACTGAGCTTTTCCTGGATGCCTTTGTTATTTATTCATATGAGTGAAATGCTTGTCTTATACCAATTTATGGGGGGCATTTACTTTTTCACAAAACGTTTTTGTTCAAGTTCTTACATGTTAAGTGCATATCACTTGATATGTAATACTGTTAGTGCTTAATATTAATAATACAGTGCTTAATATACAGTATTGTCAGGCTTTACTCAAATATGGTGAAATGCCAGTCTAAAACACATTTATGGGGTGCACTTACTTTTTTACATCCATTACTCTTCAAAGTTTTCACATAATAGAAGCTGCCAATATATGTCTAAATGTGCAAAGCATGTTCTACAAATATCTTCAACACACAACCCTTAATGAGCATTATAGTTTCAACACATTACGCTTATATATTCTATAATAATTTTGATGAAATCTAAACCCATTTTGTGGGGGGCACTTACTTTTTCACAAGACTTATTTTCAGCATTTTTACATATAAAATGCTATCAGTGCTTAATATTGTCGTGATTTACTCACACGCTCATTGTTCAAAGACCTCTTGTACTTCACAACCGTCTTTCTGTCACTGAACAAAAAAGGGAATGTTTTGACTAAAGTCTATGGCACTGCTTACTGTACAGCAAAAGTGACTTTTACTGTCAAGCTTCAAAATGCATATCTTAAAAGCACAACTGTAAACATTCATTTTATGGAAAAAAAGTGGCTTGAACTGAATCTGATCTGAAGGATCAAAGTCTTGAGGGTTGATAAATGATGTGGGAGAACCAATGTAGGTACTTTCACGTGTGCAAGCAAGCAAATATTGTGAACAAATCCTTTACATTACTCTAATATATGCAGTTTTATTTATTTATAAATGAGCAAATTTACAGGTTTAGTAACTAAATGCTTTTAATATGTTTGATCTGAACAAACCCTTTAAATTAATCTAAAGTTTGAAGTTTTATGTTTGCGAGACAATTTTTAATTTGAATATGTCCAATTTTACATTTGAAAGCCAACAAATGTAATTTTTAAATGAACAAACTCTTTCAATTTGCCTGAAATGTGCTTTTTTATGTTTACTTGTGATCAAATATTCAATTTTGAGGGAACAAATGCTTTAATCAGTCTGAAATCTGTAGTTATGTTTGCCTGAAATATGCATTTTGATGTTACTGGGTGAGCAAATGCTCATTTTTGAATGAACAAACCCTTTAAATGAGTCTGTAGTTTTGTTTGTGTAACTTTTTTTTATGATTTTTGACTGAATGAATCCTTAAAATGTCCAATTTTATATTTGCAAGCCAGCAAATGTTCATATTTAAATGAACAAACTCTTTAAATTCATCTGAAATGTTTATTTTTGAGTGAACAAACCCTTTAAATCAGTCTGAAATCTGTAGTTTTGTTTGCCTTAAATTTGCATTTTGATGTTTACATGTGATCAAATGTTCAATTTTGAGTGAACAAACCCTTAAAATGAGTCTGAAACCTGTAGTTTTCCATGTAAAAGTAAGTGAATCTACATTGTAAAAGCGCTACAGAAATAAAGGTGAATTTAATGTTAATTTGGGAGCATTAAGCAGTGTTTACTTTTTCACAAAGCATAATTATTATGCAATCCTCAAAATGCTTGAGCTAATATCTTAAAAGCATAACTGTAAACTTTATAATGTAAAAAAGTGGATTGAACATTAGATACCTATAGTTTTCTTAGTATTATGGGTGAAATGCTAGTTTTGAATGCATTTATGGGGCGCATTTACTTTTTCACAAAACTTAAAAGTGTCATGATTTCCTCAAACACACTTTATTCAAAGCCCAATTGACCTACATTATAATCTTCCTGCTGTTGAACATTAAAGGTTTGTGATAATCTTCATAGCGTAGTTTACTGTACAACCAAAGTCACTTTCACTGTCAAGAATGCTTGAGTTACAATCTTAAAAGCATTAAAAAAAGTTTCCTGGATGCCTACATTATTTATTAATATGGTTGAAATGCTTGGCTCATACCAATTAATGGGGGGCATTTACTTTTTCACAAGACGTTTTTGTTCGAGCTCTTACATATTAAATGCTGTCAGTGCTTTATATTGTCATGCTTAACTCAAATATGGTGAAATGCCAGTCTAAAACCCATTTATGGGGTGCATTTATTTTTCACAAAACATATTTGTTATTCAATCCTTTAAAATATTGAGTTAATATCTTAAAAGCACAACTTTATTTAAAATAAAAAACAGACTGAGCTTTTCCTGGATGCCTTTGTTATTTATTCATATGAGTGAAATGCTTGTCTTATACCAATTTATGGGGGGCATTTACTTTTTCACAAAACGTTTTTGTTCAAGTTCTTACATGTTAAGTGCATATTACTTGATATGTAATACTGTTAGTGCTTAATATTAATAATACAGTGCTTAATATACAGTATTGTCAGGCTTTACTCAAATATGGTGAAATGCCAGTCTAAAACACATTTATGGGGTGCACTTACTTTTTTACATCCATTACTCTTCAAAGTTTTCACATAATAGAAGCTGCCAATATATGTCTAAATGTGCAAAGCATGTTCTACAAATATCTTCAACACACAACCCTTAATGAGCATTATAGTTTCAACACATTACGCTTATATATTCTATAATAATTTTGATGAAATCTAAACCCATTTTGTGGGGGGCACTTACTTTTTCACAAGACTTATTTTCAGCATTTTTACATATAAAATGCTATCAGTGCTTAATATTGTCGTGATTTACTCACACGCTCATTGTTCAAAGACCTCTTGTACTTCACAACCGTCTTTCTGTCACTGAACAAAAAAGGGAATGTTTTGACTAAAGTCTATGGCACTGCTTACTGTACAGCAAAAGTGACTTTTACTGTCAAGCTTCAAAATGCATATCTTAAAAGCACAACTGTAAACATTCATTTTATGGAAAAAAAGTGGCTTGAACTGAATCTGATCTGAAGGATCAAAGTCTTGAGGGTTGATAAATGATGTGGGAGAACCAATGTAGGTACTTTCACGTGTGCAAGCAAGCAAATATTGTGAACAAATCCTTTACATTACTCTAATATATGCAGTTTTATTTATTTATAAATGAGCAAATTTACAGGTTTAGTAACTAAATGCTTTTAATATGTTTGATCTGAACAAACCCTTTAAATTAATCTAAAGTTTGAAGTTTTATGTTTGCGAGACAATTTTTAATTTGAATATGTCCAATTTTACATTTGAAAGCCAACAAATGTAATTTTTAAATGAACAAACTCTTTCAATTTGCCTGAAATGTGCTTTTTTATGTTTACTTGTGATCAAATATTCAATTTTGAGGGAACAAATGCTTTAATCAGTCTGAAATCTGTAGTTATGTTTGCCTGAAATATGCATTTTGATGTTACTGGGTGAGCAAATGCTCATTTTTGAATGAACAAACCCTTTAAATGAGTCTGTAGTTTTGTTTGTGTAACTTTTTTTTATGATTTTTGACTGAATGAATCCTTAAAATGTCCAATTTTATATTTGCAAGCCAGCAAATGTTCATATTTAAATGAACAAACTCTTTAAATTCATCTGAAATGTTTATTTTTGAGTGAACAAACCCTTTAAATCAGTCTGAAATCTGTAGTTTTGTTTGCCTTAAATTTGCATTTTGATGTTTACATGTGATCAAATGTTCAATTTTGAGTGAACAAACCCTTAAAATGAGTCTGAAACCTGTAGTTTTCCATGTAAAAGTAAGTGAATCTACATTGTAAAAGCGCTACAGAAATAAAGGTGAATTTAATGTTAATTTGGGAGCATTAAGCAGTGTTTCTGTGAGGCGCTGTGGGTCTGCATGATTAGCGTGGGCTTTCTCCGCTTGTGTATTCAGGTCAGATCGCTCTCCATCTGAAGGCCGAGTCTGTATTCAGAGCACTTTTCATTCCTCTGTTCAGTATTTCTCCATTATCGACATAAATTAATCATCAAACGGACAGACATATGAGGCCGTAAAGAAGAGCAAATTCAAGCCGGCAAATTAGCATTGGTGTTTTGGTGACAGGAAGCAGGACCGGCGCTGCAGGTACGCTGACAGGAAGTCGTGTTCGTCTATTTGAGCTATCAGCTGGAGGATCTGCGCAGTTATGAATTATCATCTGTAATGTATGAAGGATTTTCATTTCTGCGTTTTGGGCTGCTGGGATGGATTGCCGTGTGAGAGCATTGCAATGCAAGGATCTCTATGTGTGTGTGTGGGTGTGTCTGGAGTTTGTCAAAGAACAGAAGTGCACTTTTACGTTATTATCAGAGTTCTGAATACATCATTGACTAAATGGTTTTTCAGAATTATATTATATTGTATTATTAAAATTTGTTTTATTTTTTGTTTTGTAATAAAATCGAATAATAATATTAGCCAAAGTAGCAACATAGCAAGAAGTTGGACATTTATAGAAACAAGCAAGCAAGCAGACAAACAAACAAACAAAATAAATAAATAAAATAAACAGACAAACAAATGAATAAATAAATGAGTAAATAAATAAACGAATAAATAAATAAATAAATAAATGAAATAAAAATTAAATAAATAAATGAAAAAATTTGTAAACAAATGAAAGAATTAATAAATATATCAATAAATTAAATTAATAAATAAATGAAATGAATAGATAAATGAAACAAAGAAATAAATGAATACATGAATAAATAAATAAATGAATAGATAAATAAATGAATGAATTAATTATTTAATGATATATATAAATAAGTAAATGAATAAATGTACAAGTAAATAAAGGAATAAATAAATGAATGAATGAATAGATAAATAAATAAATAAATAAATAAATAAATAAATAAATTAATGATTTAATGATATATAAATAAGTAAATGAATGAATGAACAAGTAAATAAAGGAATAAATGAATGAATGAATAGATAAATAAATGAATGAATGAATTATTTAATGATATATATAAATAAGTAAATGAATGAATGAACAAGTAAATAAAGGAATAAATGAATGAATGAATAGATAAATAAATGAATGAATGAATTATTTAATGATATATATATAAATAAGTAAATGAATAAATGAACAAGTAAATAAAGGAATAAATGAATGTATGAATAAATAAATAAATGAATTAATTATTTAATGATATATATAAATAAGTAAATGAATGAATGAACAAGTAAATAAAGGAATAAATAAATGAATGAATGAATAGATAAATAAATAAATAAATAAATAAATAAATAAATAAATAAATGAATGATTTAATGATATATAAATAAGTAAATGAATGAATGAACAAGTAAATAAAGGAATAAATGAATGAATGAATAGATAAATAAATGAATGAATGAATTATTTAATGATATATATAAATAAGTAAATGAATAAATGAACAAGTAAATAAAGGAATAAATGAATGAATGAATAGATAAATAAATGAATGAATGAATTATTTAATGATATATATAAATAAGTAAATGAATAAATGAACAAGTAAATAAAGGAATAAATAAATCAATGAATAAATATATAAATAAAAATAATGAATGAATGAATGAATTATTTAATTTTATATATATATATATATATATATATATATATATATATATATATATATATATATATATATATATATATATAAGTAAATGAATAAATGAAGTAAATAAAGGAATAAATAAACAAATTAATGAATAAACAAATTCATTAATTTAATAAATATATGAAACAAATAGATAAATTAAACCAATAAATACATGAATAAGTAAATGAATGAATGAATGAAATTAGTAAATAAAGAAATATATAAATGAATAAATAAATGAATAAATAAACAAATAAATAAATAAGTCAATGAATAAATAAATAAATAAATAAATCTTGAGATTAAAGTCATTATAATGTGAGGTTATTCATTCATTCATTCGTTTTCTTTTCAGCTTAGTCCCTTTGTTAATCTTCGGTCACCACAGCAGAATAAACCGCCAACTTATCCAGCATATGTTTTACACAGCGGATGCCTTTCCAGCTGCAACCCCACTGGGAAACATCCATACACACTCATTCCCACACATACACCACGGCCAATTTAACCTACCCAATTCGCCTGTACCACATGTTTTTGGATTTGTAGGGGGAAACCGGAGCACCTGGAGACAACCCACGCTAACACGAAGAGAACATGCAAACTCCACACAGAAATGCCAACTGACACAGCTGAGGCTCGAACCAGCAACCTTCTTGATGTGAGGCGATTGTGGTGCCCTAATGTGAGATTAAATTAATTTACAAAATTACAAAATACACATTTTGTGAAGGGTGGTGCGGTGGCACAGTGGGTGGCGCAGTTGTCTTACAGCAAGAAGGTCTCTGGTTCGAGCCTCGGCTGGGTCAGTTGGCATGTCTGTGTGGAGTTTACATGTTCTCCCAGTGTTGGCGTGGGTTTCCTCCGGGGGCTCCGGTTTCCCCCCACAGTCCAAACATATGCGCTATAGGGGGAATTGGGTAAGCTAAATTGTCCGTAGTGTATGAGTGTGAATGAGAGTGCATGGGTGTTTCCCAGTGATGGGTTGCAGCTGGACGGGCATCTGCTGCGTAAAACATATGCTGGATAAGTTGGCGGTTCATTCCGCTGTGGCGACCCCAGATTAATAAAGAGACTAAAAAAAATAAAAGACTTGCAAAAAATAAAAATCACAAGATATTTTTTCAATGTCATTGGAAACACAGGCCTTTTCCCCACATGATGACAATATGAAACTCATGCAAATCCCTCATTTGTAATGCTTAGATCTGCATGAACAGAGAAAGCATGCGTCCATTAGCCATCCGGGTTAATAAAGAGACTGCGTATCTGAAAGGACACTAAAACCTGCATTTATTCATACAAGTGAGTGGCCATGTTGCCAATTACAGCTCTAAATGAGCTCCTAACAAGTTAATTGGTTTATTAGCTGAATTACACACACTGACAGCGACTGTGCTCTCTCTGAAATTCAACATCTAGCACAATGTTTTATTTTGTTTTGTTTTGTTTTGTTTTGTTTTGTTTTATTGTTTATATTGTGTAGAATTTAACTTTAACTAATGTTTTTTTGTTTGATTGTTTTGTTTTTGTTTTTATTCTCTCTTGTTTTGTTTTTGTTTTGGTCTGTTTATTTATTTATTTTTTGTTGAGTCTGTTTTGTTTGTTTTTGTTTAATTTTGTTTTGCTTTGTTTTGCCCCAATCTTGTGTTTACCTTGAATATAATTACTATTATTATTATCAGTAGGATTAGTAGTAATAGAAGACAATGTTTTTTTTAGACATGTATCATTTATATCAATTTATAATATGGATTGATTGATTGATTGATTGATTCATTCATTCATTTATTCGTTTATTCACTAGTCATTCATTCATTATTTATCACTTTTTTACTCAATTACACAATCATTTATTTGTTCACTTGCTCATTCATTCATTCATTCATTCATTCATTCACTCACTTATTCACTGACTTATTCATTTGTTAATTCATTCAGTTACTCATTCTCTCATACACTCACTCACTTATTAATTTGTTCACTCACTTCTTACTCATCCACTCAGCCAATCACCCATTCATTCATTCATTCATTCATTCATTCATTCATTCATTCATTCATTCATTCATTGTTTCAATAATTAGTTAATTAATTAACTCACTTATTCATTCATTCACTCACACACTTACTAACTTTTTCATTCATTAATTTGTTGATTCACTCATTCATTAATTCATTAATTAATTAATTCATTCATTCATTCAATTATTCGTTGTTTCATTAATTAGTTAATGAAACTCACTTATTAATCCACTCACACACTCACTCACTCACTTAATTATTCACTCACTCACTAACTTATTCATTCACTAATTCATTCATTCATTGTTTCATTAATGAATGATTCATTAATTACCTCACTTATTCATTCACTCTCACTCACTCATTCCTCACTCACTGACTTATTCATTCACTCACTTACTAACTTATTAATTAATTAATTAATTAATTGATTAATTCACTTATTCATTCACTCACCTGCTCACTTATTCAATTATTCACTCACTAACTCAATTAATTACTTACTCACTAAATCATTTATTCATTCATTCATTCATTGCTTAATTAATTGATTAACCCACTTATTCATTCACTCACTTGCTCACTTATTCATTTATTCACTAACTTAATTAATTACTCACCCACTAAATCATTTATTCATTAATTCATGCTTTCATTCATTGTTTAATTAATTATTTAATTAACTCAATCATTCACTCACTCACTCACTTATTTATTCATTCATTCATTCACTCACTCACTCACCCACTCACTCACTCACTCACTCACTCACTCACTCACCAACTTATCCATTAATTCATTAATTCCTTTAGTCATAATTGTTTAATTAATCAACTCACATAATCATTTACTCTCTCACTCATTCATTCACCCACTCACTTATTCACTCACTTACTCACTCACTCACTCACTCACTTATTCATCCAATAATTCATTAATTCCTTCAGTCATTCATTGTTTCATCAATAATTAATTAATTAACTCACTTATTCACTAACTCACTAACTTATTCATCCATTAATTCATTGTTTTATTCACTCATTTATTCATTCGTTCACTTACTCAGTTACTCATTAACTCATGCACTCACTCACTCATTCATGTAGTCATTCTTACTCACTCACACACTGACTCGTGTATTCATTTGTTCACTCACTTATTCATTCGTTCGTTCGTTGGTTCATTCGTTCATTCATTCGTTCATTCACTCAGTCACTCACACATTCATTCATTCATTCATTCATTTGGTGTATTTTATAATATTATTATGCATTGCCACTTACAACTACTAAATGAGTTCTTAACAAGTTAATATGTTAATTATCAGCGCCACACTTCCGTCATCCAATCAAAACAACAACAAAAACAGGATGTTGAAGGAGAAACATTAGACACGAGTCTCCATCCCAGCCCTCCATCAACCAAGACAGAGAGGTGACTTTCAATTAACTCAACTACAGTAATTAATCAGTTACCAGTAATGAAAACAGTAAACAGTGTGTCCCGTCAGCGGCCGCTCTGCGCATTAGCATCTCATTTAGATATGCTGCTCCGCCATATTTCCCCTTCTGTCTTCATTCGTCCTCCATCTTTCCCACTTTGGGGACGGAGATGATGGGAGCAGATTTATGGGGATCGACAGGCTTTTAGAGCAGCTCTTGGAAAGGCTTGAAAAGGTAAATTGGAGGTGTGTGTGAGCAGATCGCGCTGCTTTAAGAGACGCGCCAATTTCTTCTTCTTTCTGATGCAGAGGGAAGATGCTTGAGGATCAGGCTAAAGACTAAAAACACACTTTGGCTTGAGCTTAGACTGGAGCACACCTGCTGACACACATGCGCGCGCACACACACACATGCATGTGCGCTTAAACACACACAGAGCTGCTGCAGCAGACACATGGACATGCAGTCATGCACATGCAGAAGAGTTTTATTGTTAATATCTGTCTAATTTCTTATTTCTATGCTAGAATCATGCTAGTTACATGCTAATCTATGCTAGAATCATGCTAGCAACATGCCAATCTATACTAGAAACATACTAATTACATACCAATTCGTACTAGAAGCATACTAATGACATGCCAGTCCATACTAGAAACATACTAACAACATACCAATCCATACTAGAAACATACTAATGACATGCCAATTCATACTAGAAACATACTAACGACATGCCAGTCTATACTAGAAACATACTAATGACATACCAATTTGTACTTGACACATACTAACGACATACCAATACATAGTAGAAACATACTAATTACCTACCAATTTGTACTAGAAACATACTAACGACATGCCAATCGATGCTAGAAACATACTAATTACATACCAATTCATACTATAATCATACTAACAACATGCCAATCCATACTAGAAAATACTAATGACATACCAATTCATACTACTAACATACTAACTACATACCAATTCAAACTACAAACATACTAATGACATGCCAGTCCATACTACAAACATACTAACTGTATACCAATTCATACTACAAACATTTTAATGATATATCAATTCATACTATAAACATACTAATGACATACCAATTCATACTACAAACATTCTAACCACATACCAAGTCATATTATAAACATACTAACGACATGCCAATCCATACTAGAAACATACTAACTATATACCAATTCATACTACAAACATACTAACTACATACCAATTCATACTAGAAACATGCTAACGGCATGCCAATCCATACTAGAAACATACAAATGACTTACAAATTCATACTAACAACATACTAACTACATACCAATTCATACTACAAACGTACTAACGACATGCCAATCCATACTACAAACATACTAACTACATACTAATTCATACTACAAATGTACTAACGACATGCCAATCCATATTAGAAACATACTAACTATATACCAATTCATACTACAAACATACTAACTACATACTAATTCATACTACAAATGTACTAACGGCATGCCAATCCTTACTAGAAACATACTAATGACATACCAATTCATACTACAAACATACTGACTACCTACCAATTCATACAATAAACATACTAATGACATGTCAATCCATACTTGAAACATACTAACGACATAACAATTGATACTATAAACATACTAATGATATATCAATTCATACTATAAACATACTATCTGCATACCAATTCTTACTATAAACATACTAACTACATATCAATTCATACTATAAGCATACTAACGGCATGCCAATCCATACTACAAAAATACTAATTACATACCATTCCGTTCTAGAAATATACTAACGACATGCCAATCCATACTAGAAACATACTAATGACATACCAATTCATACTATAAACATACTAATAATATATCAATTCATACTACAAACATACTAATGACATACCAATTCATACTACAAAAATACTAATTACATACCATTCCGTTCTAGAAATATACTAACGACATGCCAATCCATACTAGAAACATACTAATGACATACCAATTCATACTACAAACATACTAATTACATACCAATCCATACTAGAAACATACTAACAACATGCCAGTCCATACTAGAAACATACTAATTACATACCAATTCATACAACAAACATACTAACTAGAATCATACTAACGACATGCCAATCCATACTAGAAGCATACTAATAACATGCCAATTCATACTACAAACATACTAATTGCATACCAATCCATACTAGAAGCATGCTAATGACATGCCAATTCCTACTACAAACATACTAACGATTTTCCAATCCATATTAGAAACATACTAATGACTACTAATTCATACTACAAACATAGAAATTACATGCCATTTCATATTACACACATACTAACTATAAACATACTAATGACATAACAATATACCAATCCATACTAAAAACATACTAACAAACATACTAATCATGCTAGCAACATGCTAATTCATGCTAGAATTATGCTACTTGTACATGGTGTAATGACAATGACGTTGTATCTAATCTAATCTGACAACATGCTAATTCATGCTAGAATCATGTTAACAAAAAGCTAATTCATGCTATAGTCTTGCTAACAACATACTAATCCATGTCGGAATCATGCTAACAACATGCTAATTCATGCTAGGAAAATGCTAGCAATGTTAATTGTTGCTAGAAACATATCAACAACATGCTAATTCATGCTATAATCATGATAGTACATGTGTAATGACAAGAAAGTTTAATCTAATCTAATCTAATCTAATCTAACTTCTTGCTAATTGATGCTAGAATCATGCTAACAACATGCTAATTCATGCAAGAAACATGCTAACAACATGCAATTCATGCAAAAAAACAAGCTAACAAGCTAATTCATGCTAGAATTATGCTACTTGTACAAGCGTAAAGACAATGAAGTTGAATCTAATCACATGTAATCTAACAACATGCTAATTCATTCTAGAATCACGCCGAAAACATGCTAATTCATGCTAGAATTATGCTAGCAACATGTTAGTCCATGTTGGAATTTTGTTAACAACATGCTAGCAACAAGCTATTTTTTGCTACAAACATACCAACAACATGCTAATTTATGCTATCATGCTACTTGTACATGTGTAATGACAATGAAGTTGAATCTAATCTAATGTAATCTAATAACATGCTAATTCATGCTAGAATCATGCCAACAACATGCTAATTCATGCTAGAATCTTGCTAATAACATGCAAATTCATGCGAGAATCATGCTACTTGTACTAATGACAATGAAGTTGAATGTAATCTAATGTAATGTCATCTAACAACATATTAATTCACGCTATAATCTTGCCAACAACATGCTAATTCATGCTAGAATTATGCTAAAAACATGCTAATCCATGTTGGATTCATGCTAACATCATACTAATCTGATGCATTTTGTTGCCTTGTACTGCATTCCGTTGCCTTGTACTTGTACATGTGTAATGACAATACAGTTGAATCTAATCTGAATCTAATCTAATACTAGAAACATGCTTACAACATGCTATTTTTAGCTGGAAACATGCTAACAACATCCAAATTTATACTAGAATGATAGTAATTCATGCTACTATCATGCTATTATCAACCACAGACACATAGATAAACAATAAACTCGGTGGTTAGCACTGTCTCACAGCAAGAAGGTCGCTGGTTCAAGCCACCACTGGGTCAGTTGACACTTTTGTATGGAGTTTGCATGTTCTCTCATTGTTTGCATGGGTTTCCTCTGGGTGCTCCGGTTTCCCTCACAGTCCAAACACATGCGCTATAAGTGAATTGGGTAAACTAAATTGGCCGTAGTGTATGAGAGTGTATATGCTCATAAAAATCCCAGCATGTTCAGCACACACTGTATACTTCAGTAGTGCATTATCAGTATGTTGTTCTTCATGCTCTCATGCTTTATTGATGAGCGCTGCATGTCTCAGTATTGGTTTGATCCGTCCTTCCAGAAGCTCAGTCAGCAGCCGATGGTCATTTGAGATGATGGTGGAGGTGTGTATCAGTGGACAGATGGAGTAAAGCAATGACGGAGGCGTCAGTAAAGCCTCATGATTCTCTTCTCAAGGCCAGAACGTTAACACTCACCCACACACTTCACAACTCTCGGCCTGTTATATAAGCTCAATTCATGCTCGTGTTTTCTTTTAATGATTTCACTCAATAATCAGACAGAAAAGGCGCTGGTTGCAGATTATCTGTACTTTTGGCGACGTCTAATTGCCTGTGAATCTGAATGAGCAGAAGAGAGTCTGTGGGGAAATAAGAGTCAATTCAGCATCAGTGCTGTGAATGGAATGACACTTAACGTATCTTCCATTGCCTTTAAGAGTCAGTTGCGGTCATGGCATGGTGGATTCACTCTTTACATGGCAGACTTTGTAAGCGGAAAAGTGAACGCTTTAGTAGTGAGGAAACTGATCTGCTTGTGTGTGTGTTTTATTTTTCATTTAACAAAGATGTTTGTGTGCTGCTGCGCATCCCTGTGTGTGTAATAAGCAATGTGTTTTTTAATGATTTCTGCAAACAAACCGCAAGTTGCAGATTATCTGTACTTTTGGCTGCGTCTAATTGCCTGTGAATCTAAATGAGCAGAAGAGAGTCTGAATGAGCAGAATCAGAGAAAGTTATGGCCAAATTAAGACAAAATCAGGGTGAACACACAGGGTGTGTTTTGGATGTAATCTGAATTAAACCAATCAGAGTCTCATCTCCCACTCCCTTTAAGAGTCAGTTGCGGTCATGGCATGGTGGATTCACTCTTTACATGGCAAACTTTGTAAGTGGAAAAGTGAACGCTTTAGTAGTGAGGAAACTGATCTGCCTGTGTGTGTGTTTTATTTTTCATTTAACAAAGATGTTTGCGTGCTGCTGTGCATCCCTGTGTGTGTAATAAGCAATGTGTTTTTTTAATGATTTCACTCAATAATCAGACAAATTTCTGCAAATAAACCGCTAGTTGCAGATTGTCTGTACTTTTGGCTGCGTCTAATTGCCTGTGAATCTAAAGGAGCAGAAGAGAGTCTGAATGAGCAGAATCAGAACAAGTTATGGCTAAATTAAGACACAAAATCAGGGTGAACAAACAGGGTGTGTTTTGGGTGTAATCTGAATTAAACCAATCAGAGTCTCATCTCCCATTCCCTTTAAGAGTCAGTTGCGGTCATGCCATGCCACATTCGCTATTTACCTGGCAGACTTTTTGAAGCATAAAAACTAGTAAGCTTCACTAGTGAAGAAACTGAACTGCTTGTTTGTGAGTTTTAAGAACATTTACAAAACGAGCTAGTTTCACCAAAGCCCCCTGAGATGCAGAAGGATAAGGAAAAGGTAGCAGCTTTTAATTTTATGTAGACAATAATAATCTTTTACATTTCAATCATTTAATTGAACGTATTTAAATATGTTTGTGTGCTGCTGCGCATCCCTGTGTGTGTAATAAGCAACGTGTTTTTTTCTTATGATATCACTCAATAATCAGATAAATTTCAGCAAACTAACCACTGGTTGCAGATTATCTGTACTTTTGGTTCCATCTAATTGCCTGTGAATCTGAATGAGCAGAAGAGAGTCTGTGGGGAAATAAAAGTGAATTCGGCATCAGTGCTGTGAATGTAATGAGGGTTGGAGAATGTAAACATAATGACCCAATGTGACGTGGGTCACTGAAGACTCTGTAAACAGACCCCAAGGCTTTCTGTGGGTTAAGATTAATATACAAATGACAGGACAGATTAGTGATAGACTGATGTATTGGCTGGGGCAATAAATCAGATCATGTTTTTGGTTGTTTTTCTTGTTTTCCTGTCAATGGATGATAGCTATCTGATTATATGCATAATTAATGACATAGGGCAGTATTTTAACCCTTGTGTACGGTTCAAATTTACTACACTTGTGTTAAGTTTTTGCCCCATTGACTTCCATTATGATGACATTTCTTGATTGCAAAGCCATAACAGCATATAATCATACATTCTTGATTGTTGGAGGTTGTTTTCTGTTGGGAAGAGGTAAAACATGTCATTTGTACTGTTGATCATCAGTTGGCAGCATTAACTCTTTAGAGAGGCCTGTGCAAAAAAGGTCCTGGCTGTTATATGGAGTTCTGTGTGTCAAATTAAGATTTGTCATCAAAAATCCTTTCATTTGCTGAAACAGAAAAAGCTATGGCCAAATTAAGACTCAGAATCATCCCAGGGTGGATGAAAACATCCCCAACAGCACATAAGGCTTAATGGTCTAAAACAGTGGTGCTCAACCCTGTTCCTGGAGATCGACCTTCCTGCAAAGTTCCGCTCCAACCCTGATCAAACACACCTGAAACAATTAATTAGGACCTGAACAGCACTTGATAATTAAAAGCAGGTGTGTTTGATATGGGTTGCAACTAAAATCTGCAGGAAGATCAATCTCCAGGAACAGGGTTGGTCACCCCTGGCCTAAACCCATGTCTAAAGCACATAACACAGGCCCTACTGCCTAGGCTGGTTGGCTGGTTTTAGCTGGTCTACCAGCCTGGTTTTAGAGGGGTTTTGGCCATTTCCTGGCTGGTTTCCAACCATTTCCAGCCTGGTCTTAGCTGTCAGTCTGGAAAATGACCAGCTAAAACCAGTTTGACCAGCCTAGCCAGGCTTGGAGCCCAGCCAGAACCAGCTATGTCCAGCTTAAACCAGGCAGGTCAACCTGGTATTAGATGGATTGTGCTGGTCATTTTCCAGCTTGACCAGCTAAGACCAGGCTGGAAATGGCTGGAAACCAGCCTGGAAATGGCAAACCCCTTTAAAACCAGGCTGGTCAACCAGCTAAAACCAGCCAACCAGCCTAGACTGGTTTAAGATGGATTTTTCAGCAGGGGTGTGTGTTTTGGGTGTTAACTGAATTAAACCAATCAGAATCTCATCTCCCATTCCCTTTAAGAGTCAGTTGCGGTCATGCCATAGTGCATTCACTATTTACCCAGGACACTTTTTAAGCTGAAAACTAAGTAAGCTTCACTTGTGTGGAAACTGACCTGTTTGTGTGTGAGTTTTAAGACCACCTACAAAACGAGCTAGACTCACCAAAGCCCCCTGAGAAAAAAAGCATGAGGAAGAGGTAGAAGCTTTTATGTTTATGTAGACAATAATAATCTTTTACATTTTAACCCTTTAGGCGTCATGGTGGCACAGTAGGTAGCACGATCCCCTCACAGCAAAAAGGTCGCTGGTTTAAGCCCTGGCTGGGTCAGTTGGTTTTTTGTGTGGAGTTTGCATGTTCTCCCCGTGTTGATGTAGGTTGTGCTCCGGTTTCCCTCACAGTCAAAACACGTGATATAAGATAAATTGGCCGGAAGGGTATCCACTGCATGAAACAGATGCTGGATAAGTTGGCGGTTCCTGATGAATAAAGGGACTAAGCCGAAAAGAAAATGGATGAATTTTAACCCTTTAATTGTTCATATTTGAAGGTATTTGTGTGCTGCTGCGCATCCCTGTGTGTGTGATAAGCAATGTGTACATGCATAACACTCTTTAAATAACAAAATAAAAACTCTGCACCATTGACTTTAGAGCTTTTAGTTAGTCAATGGTGCAGACTATTTCAGTTGCCTCAAAATAACACACCTCCTTTTTTAGGCCAGAATGCACATGAAGACACAAAAAATGTGTGCGTTTTCTATGGCACAAATAAGACAATAATACCTTACATGTCAAGTCACCAGATGTCTAATAAGGTATTTAAAGTATTAAAGTATTAATTGTATTTAGTTTCAGACAATTGCCTGTATGTGTGTGTGTATATATATATATATATATATATATATATATATATATATATATATATATATATATATATATATATATATATATATATATATATATATATATATATATAATTTTTTATTTTTATTTATTATTTTTTTTTTTTAATAATGCATAAATTATATATTACATATTTAAATATTTTATATGAACTATTTTATATGCTTTTAGTTTTACTTGTGAAAATATTTTAGTTAGCTTTTGTTTGCGCATTTTATTTATTTACATTTTCTTGTTATCATTGTTACTTTTTGTTATGAATCATATTAATCATCAATTTGTTATTAATCCTAATTTTTTTTTTTATAATTTTGTTATTATAGGAAGGAGGACCCAAACGCAGAATGAGTGCAGTGGGTGTTTATTGACAATTATGTGATATGTGGTAGGGGTTAGGTAAAACAGCCCAAAAGTGATGAACAGTGTAGTGCAGGTGAAAGAACAGAAAAGATGTTGCTTGAGAGTCCTGGGGTCCGTTCTTCGTACATGGATTACTCAATTAGCTGGATTTGGATATTGACGATTTGACACTATCCAGGATCGTTTAGTTCTTCAAAACTCATCCGAGAGTTGTTGTCATAGCAACAGTTCTGGTAGCTCAAACCTACTAGGAAGCAGGCTCATTTCATATAAACATTATTAGATCGGGTCATTTCAAGCAATGGTAATACTAAAAGTATGTACCGAATTCTGATATTTTGTTACAGTAGTTATATACACTTGGGAAAAAGTAAATATATGTTTTTAAGTATATATAAAAAGTCAAACAATTTATATGTTAATAAAACTTATGCAATCTGCACTCCGAAATAAAAGTACAAAGACTGCCACCTGGTGGTTCAAAGAGAACATTTATTGATATGAACTTTTTAGAAACTAACTCATATGCACAATATTCGACTTTCTTTTAAAAAAGAATAATAATTTATGCAGTCATGCACGTGTTTTGACCGCTAATATGACAGTGACTTGATGCTTTGCAAAAGTTGCAGACACCTTTACCAATATCAAAATGCTTTTTTGATGCTAAATTAATTTATACAGTTATTCCTTACACCGATTTAAAAAAAACTTGAGTAGGCCTAGGTCAAGAAAATCTTCTCTAAATGTAGAACTACATTGATATGCATTGAAATACATGATGAATACTTTTTTTTTAAGAATTATTTTTGCCCATTTTGCCTTTATTAGATAAGACAGTATTTAGACAGGAAGCGAAGTTGGAGAAAGAGAGGGGGGTAAGGAAATGTCCTCAAGCCGGTATTCGAACTCAGAACGCCCTCATGTGCTACAGCATCATATGTCGACACGCTAACCACTAGGCTATTGCGCCGATGTGAGGAATACTCTTGACACATGAAAGTGTAAAGCCTGTAAAAAACAAATGTGGATTTATTGTGTATTATATTTAACAAACAATTTACTGCTAATTTTATGTAATTTTGCTCACATGGATAATTGAATATTAATCAGATGATGTCATTACACTGCTGTGCCATCAGCCAATCACTGCATTGCTGATCATGATATCAAGGATCAATAGATCTGTCCTTCACAACACACACAGCGATCTCAGATCAGTTCATCCAGACATTTCAATCTGATTCGCTAACTTGTTTGAAGAACCAAATTAGCCAGAGATCAGTTAACAAGATTAAAAGATCCAAGATCTGCCAAATCATCTTAGATCATTTAAGCGAGGTACGAAGAACAGACCCCTGGATCGAGTAATTAGCAGCCACAGAATGCCAAGAGAGCAGGAGACTGAGTGCAGATGCTCAGGCCAGTTCCTTGAAAAGGATGAACTGGACAGGGATGAAACTGAAGGCCTACAGAAATCACAAATATAAACAAACATTAGACAAGACAACTCGAACTCTCAAACAACAGCACAGCGAGCAAAGAGCACGGTCAATTCACAAGCAACAACATATATCATGGTGCAGCAATGAACCAACGAAGACATGAGGGAAGGGAGCATATTATAAAGGGAGGAAAGGACATGAGGACCAGGTGTAAACACTGAGACTAACGAGGACTAGATGAGGGCTAAACAAGGGGGCGTGGCAGCTGGAAACAAGGAGGGAGGAACAGAGGAGCACATGGTGAACACAAACACAGGCTGAGCCTAACATAGACACATAGAAATTAGACAACACAGAAAAGACAGACAAGGAAGGGATATGACACTTCTGTGCATTTTTTACACTAATATGTAGTATGGGGTGACACGGGGGTGCAGTGGGTAGCGCTGTCACCTCACATCAAGAAGGTCGCTGGTTCAAGTCCCGACAGGGTCAGTTTGCATTTCTGTGTGGCGTTTGCATGTTCTCTCCGTCTTGGTGTGGGTTTCCTCCGGGTGCGCCTGGTTTCCCCTTCAGTCCAAACACATGCGCTATAGGTGAATTGGGTATGCTAAATTGCTTGTAGTGTATGTGTGTATGACCTGGTACTCCAGGTTGGGGGTTGAGCGTTGGGCTCATTTGATGTTACGAAACACCAAACATGGTGCGGCTAAATATCAACTTCGATATTAACAGCCTGGGGAGTAAGTAATATGCTGTATACCCACTAAGCTGTTTTGTGCATTATAGACGTCTAATAGACATCCAAACATAGACATCTTGGCTAAAACAAGACAAATTTAGGGAAATCTACTAGACGTATTCCAAATCTAGACTAGTCAGATTACTCCAACTTCACAAGGGTTGTCATTCAGCTCTGTCTAACTTATGACTAGTCTACTTTGACTATTGTAAGACTTCTAATAGATTTAACCAGGGGTGTAGATTTAGGGTGGACGGAGGTGACGCTTCCCCACCAATATTCACTGACCATAGAAATGTCCCCACCAATAATTTAATCCACTTAAAAAAAAATAAAAAATCGCACTGTCAACAATAACCTAGACCATAGAGACATAGACACGCAGAAAGGGTTATGGACATATGGACATTTTGATTGGCTGTGCCTTTCCCTGCTATCATGTGAGAGGCTGTGGCTGCCTTCAGATACAAGCAGCGCCAAATGCGGTTGATTGTTTTTTTTCCTGTGCTAGAGTATGGTGTGTTGGGTGACACACAAGTGAGGATGGTGGCAGAAAAAAAGGTGGACATATATGGAATAAAAGCACTGTCATAAATATTTCGTGCGTAAATAAAATTCACGCATCCGTAAAAGGAAAAAGAAGCGTACTCGTAATTTTACGAGGGTCCAATTCCAAAATCTGCGATTAGAACAGACACAGATACGACATTTTCTTTGTCTGTTTGTATATGACTGCTAAATTTACGTTGGGTGTACTTTACAAGCACGAATGACAGATTTTGGAATTGTACCCTCGTAAAATTACGAGTAATATAATTACGGATGCGTGAATTTTATTTACGCACGAAATATTTATGACAGTGATTTTATTCCATAGACATAAAGTGCTTTTTTCAATGAAAGTATAAGTCACATAGGCTAAACGCAAGTTCGCTTCTGAATAAGTCTATCAAGATTATGCTGTTAATGTTCGTGACTGTCATGGATTGGTCAGGCTCTCACGACCCCCACTCACGAAGATCACCATCACCTGACTTCTAATGAGCACACAGCTGCATCACATTCACGAGCACCAGATAAAAGCACAGCACTCCAGTCGCTCATTGTCCGGGCTCGTCTCGACGAAAGCGGACAACTGAGCGACCACTCAGCGTAGTCATCCTCAGCTAAAACAAAACGATTTACTTACCTGTTCTCTTTGTATTCCTCCTAGTCTTCCTGGTCCTCCCGAATCGTCCTGTCTTCCAGTCCTTCCAAGTCTGTGTCATCCTCTGTCAGCTGTATCTGGTGTGTGCTGTCCATCCTCGTGTATTCCTGTTACCCAGCCACGGAGGAAAAGACCCCAACATCATTCCTGATCCTCCTGGCTATCCTTCATGTGCTCCTTGTTGTCATTTAATAAACACCCTAACGTTTCCTTACCTCTGTCTCCTGTCCGCTTCATAACAGAAGCCCGGACCCATAACGACGACAACATGAGCACCCCCGATCACCTTCAAGAGCTGGTGGACCAGTTGAAGCGGATTCTACAGCCACCAGCTCCACTTTCCAACGCACCACCAGCACCGAGCACTTCCGCCTCCACAGTTTCTTCTTCGGCCCTTCCTTCCAGTCCCATGGCCCGACCAGCGCCCTACTCAGGCGGAGCGGGGGAGTGCAATGGTTTTCTGTTACAATGTTCCCTCATATTCGAAATGCAACCTTCTCTATATCCCACAGATAAGTCGAAGATCGCCTACATCGTATCTCTACTCTCTGGACCTGCACTTAAATGGGCTGAGACGATCTGGAACCAAGCCGGGCCGGTCATGAATTCCATCACTACCTTCACGGAGTATTTCAAAGAGGTGTTTGGACGTTCTGATGGGGAAGTAGCCGCTGGAGAGCAGCTGTATCATCTAAAGCAAGGTACTCTATCTACACAGGAATATGCTCTCCGGTTTCGCACTCTAGCAGCTGCAAGTGGATGGAATGAGAGATCGTTGTTGACCACGTACCGGCTCGGCTTGGAACCCACTCTCCGAATCCAACTGGCCACATTAGATGATACAATGGGTCTGGAGAGATTCATCCAACATTCTCTCCGATGTTCCGATCGTCTCCGTTCCTATCAACAGGACACCATCACCCCCTCGTCTGCACTCCTCCAATCGCCTGAGTCAACAGCCTCTCCAGAACCAGAACCCATGATAATAGAGTCTGGAAGACTGACATCAGCGGAACGACAGAGGAGGCTGACCCGGGGTCTGTGCCTATACTGCGGTGTCAGTGGACACACCCGTATGGAGTGTCCCCTTCGTCCCATTCGGACTTCAGTGAGTGTATTCAGTACGAATATTGAACAATGTAAACCACTTACTACCACCGTACAAATAACTACTGCCTCTATTTCTCTCCTTGTCACAGCCCTCATCGACTCCGGGTCAGCAGGGAACTTCATCTCCCAATCCCTCTGTCGTCAACTCCACCTCCGTACTGAGGCGTCCTCGCATATATACCAGATACAACCGATAACCCAGTGCACTCGATCTTCGACCCGTATCCATCGACAATGCGAAGACATCCTTCTTCAAGTGGGGTTGTTACATCAAGAGAGGATTCAATTTCTGGTTCTGGAGGGTGCAAATATGGACATCATTCTAGGGCGGCCCGTGGCTGGTGAAGCACGATCCCATCATCTCTTGGGGCACAGGAGAGATAAAGAAATGGGGATCTGGATGTACACCTGCCTGTTTTCCAAATCTCCCTCTTCAAGGTCGGAACCCCATTTCTTTGTTTGCAACATCGGTCGAGAGCCCTCCTGAGAAGCAGTCTATCCACATTCCTAAGGAGTACAGCTCCTTTCATGATGTCTTCTGCCCCAAGAGAGCTTCCCAGCTACCGCCGCATCGGCCATGGGACTGCGCGATCGACCTAGTTCCAGATGCCCAGTTGCCAAGAGGTAGGATCTACCCGCTCTCGCTTCCAGAGAATCAGGCAATGGAAGATTACATAAGGGAAGCTCTGAGTCAGGGGTACATACGTCACTCAAAATCACCAGCCGCCTCAAGCTTCTTCTTTGTGGCCAAGAAGGACGGAGGGCTGCGTCCATGCATCGACTACAGGGTCCTAAATAACGGTACAGTAAAATACCGATATCCCCTTCCTCTGGTACCAGCCGCTTTGGAACAGCTCCGAGAAGCTAAAGTCTTCACTAAATTGGACCTCCGCAGCGCGTATAATCTGATAAGAATACGTGAGGGGGACCAATGGAAGACAGCATTCGTGACCCCTACTGGCCACTATGAATATGAGGTCATGCCTTACGGTCTGGTCAACGCCCCCTCCGTATTCCAAAACTTCATTCATGAAGTCCTCCGGGAGTTTCTTCACCACTGTGTAATAGTGTACATAGATGACATCCTCATTTACTCCCGGAGTGAGGCCGAACATCGCCAACACGTTGCGGAGGTCCTACACACATTGAGAGAACATCACCTCTACCTCAAAGCGGAGAAATGCTCATTCCACCAGAAGTCGATTCATTTCTTGGGATACATCATTGACCAAACCGGTATACGTATGGATGGGAAGAAAATTGAGGCTGTTCTATCCTGGTCAGAACCCACTTCCATTAAGGAGCTCCAGAGGTTTCTTGGGTTTGCTAACTTTTATAGACGGTTTATCAAGGACTACAGCAGGATTACATCACCTCTCACTAATCTCCTCAAGGGTAAACCCAAAGGACTGGAGTGGACCAAAGAAGCAGCCGCAGCCTTCCGCCTTCTTAAGAAGGAGTTCACAAGGGCCCCACTCCTGACTCATCCTGACCCAAATCTTCCTTTCGTGGTGGAAGTGGACGCATCCACCACCGGCGTCGGGGCAGTATTATCTCAACATCATGATACACCGCCCCGACTGCATCCCTGTGCCTATTTCTCTCGGAAGTTGAGCCCGGCGGAGCAGAATTACAGCATAGGAGACAGGGAGCTTCTAGCAATCAAGCTAGCCTTGGAGGAGTGGCGTCACTGGTTGGAGGGAGCCAAACATCCGTTCCAGGTGATCACAGATCACAAAAACCTCCAATACATCAAAGAGGCCAAGAGACTATGTCCACGTCAAGCCAGATGGTCACTTTTCTTCTCACGTTTTGATTTCTCCATTTCCTATCGTCCAGGACCCAAGAATCTAAGAGCAGACGCTCTCTCTCGTTTACACGAGCATCACGATCATGAAGAACTCCCAACGAAGATTCTTCCCGAACACATCTCCATTTGTCCGATCACCTGGAACGCTCCTCCAGTCGTTGCCACTCCGGAAGCCCCTGCTCCGCCGGGATGCCCTCCTCATCGGCAGTTCATACCACCTGAACACCGGGTAGATCTGATCCACTCCTTACATACCTCGCTAGGCACTGGACATCCAGGGATCAACAATACTCTCTCGCTAGTATCCCAACGATTCTGGTGGCCAAACATGGCAAGGGATGTGAGGCAATATGTTCAGGGCTGTAAGGACTGTGCCCAATCCAAGAGCCCACGTCATCTACCCGCGGGAAAGCTCCATCCCTTGCCGATTCCGAACCGTCCCTGGTCACACCTAGGAGTGGACTTTATCACTGACCTCCCTTCGTCAGAAGGTAATACCTGTATTCTAGTCATAGTAGATAGATTCTCAAAGTTTGTCAAACTAATCCCTCTGAAAGGTCTTCCCACAGCCTTTGAAACTGCCGACAATATCTTTAATCAAGTCTTCAGGTCATTTGGTATTCCAGAAGATATTGTGTCGGACAGAGGTCCACAGTTCATCTCACGTCTATGGAAAGCCTTCTTCAAGCTCCTAGGTGTGGCCGTCAGCCTCTCTTCTGGATATCATCCCCAAACCAACGGGCAGACAGAGAGGAAGATTCAGGAGGTGGGACGGTTCCTGAGGACCTTCTGCAGTGGTCACCAGAACTCCTGGAGCCAGTATTTGGGCTGGGCAGAATATGCCCAAAATTCACTGCGGCAACCCTCCACCGGACTCACGCCATTCCAGTGCGTCCTGGGCTTCCAACCACCGCTCTTTCCCTGGGATGGCGAACCATCTGATGTCCCCGCAGTGGATCACTGGTTCCGGGAGAGCGAGAGAGTCTGGGACGAGGCTCATCAACATCTGCAGAGGGCAGTCCGTCGAAGCAAGGTAACCGCCGATAGGAGAAGGTCTGAAGAACCCAGATACACACCCGGACAAAAGGTGTGGCTATCCACCCGGGACATACGCATGCGACTGCCCTCTCGCAAGTTAAGTCCCCGATTTGTTGGTCCCTTCACCATCGTGGAACAGGTTAACCCCGTCACCTACAAACTACAATTACCCTCTCACTACCGTATTCACCCTACATTCCACGTATCACTCCTGAAACCCTATCACGATCCTGTTCTTCCCTCCACAGAGCCTGACCACGAAGAGGAACCCCCTCCTCCACTGCTCCTAGAAGAAGGAGCCGTCTACGCAGTGAAGGAGATCTTGCGTTCCCGACGTCGTGGTGGCCAGTTGGAGTACCTGGTGGACTGGGAAGGGTACGGCCCCGAAGAAAGGACATGGGTTCCCAGAGCTGATATTCTCGATCCTAGTCTCATGGTGGAGTTTCATGAGAGCCACCCTGAGTTCCCAGCGCCTAGAGGCAGAGGGAGACCACCACGGCGTCGGAGGTGTCGGCCCTCAGGAGCGGGCCCTGGGGAGGGGGGGTACTGTCATGGATTGGTCAGGCTCTCACGACCCCCACTCACGAAGATCACCATCACCTGACTTCTAATGAGCACACAGCTGCATCACATTCACGAGCACCAGATAAAAGCACAGCACTCCAGTCGCTCATTGTCCGGGCTCGTCTCGACGAAAGCGGACAACTGAGCGACCACTCAGCGTAGTCATCCTCAGCTAAAACAAACGATTTACTTACCTGTTCTCTTTGTATTCCTCCTAGTCTTCCTGGTCCTCCCGAATCGTCCTGTCTTCCAGTCCTTCCAAGTCTGTGTCATCCTCTGTCAGCTGTATCTGGTGTGTGCTGTCCATCCTCGTGTATTCCTGTTACCCAGCCACGGAGGAAAAGACCCCAACATCATTCCTGATCCTCCTGGCTATCCTTCATGTGCTCCTTGTTGTCATTTAATAAACACCCTAACGTTTCCTTACCTCTGTCTCCTGTCCGCTTCATAACAGTGACGCAGTCTATCGCTATATTGCAGACTTATATAGTCTGTGAATAATATGCCCTGAAAACTAACTGCAGAATAAACAGTTAAACTATGATCCCGGCCAGTTGTCCTAATCTCTCAGAGTAGCATGTCTAGTTTCAGTTGAAACAGTTTGTCAGAAAAAAAACAGCCTGTGTATAGGCATAATATTGATGACGTGCGTCATTTGCACTATGGCTAAAATAAATGGAAGTCTTTATTAAACTCTCTCTTTATCAGCTAATAAACTTTACATTAGTAAAGTAAACATTACACTATCAGGCCTGTAGCCAGCTTATTGAAAGGGGTGGCTATTTTTTTTCTGAAAAACTTAAAGTTTTTGCAGTTATTTGCCTGATTTCTATTTAATTATGAGGTATAAATATTGCATTTTAGTGACATTTTAAGAACTATTTTTTGCTGGATTGGCTTGTCAGAGGGTTATCATAACCACGCTTTTTGATGTCCCAAAAAATATTTCCAACAATTTTGTCAAATTGTTTACCATACTATTTTATATGTGCATTTAATATAATAATAACAAACTGGCCAGTACATTCAACTTTCCTTAGTCAGAATTTGGCCATTTGAATAATAAGGAAAATTCAAAAATAATAATAATAATTCGAACCACCCGAATCCCCCTTGGCTACAGGCCTAAAACTTTATAATTTGATCGAAGAGAGGATTAATTATTAATATATTAATGTTATATATTAATATATATATATATATATATATATATATATATATATATATATATATATATATATATATATATATATATATATATATATATATATATATATATATATATATATATATATATATATATATATATATTGTTAGATTTACCCGTCCCCACTAATGTCAAGTGCAAACCTACGCCCTTGGTTTTAACCAGGACATCTGTAACCGGACATCTATTAGACATCTACTGTACTCGCACACGCACACACACAATCTTGCTCTGTAATGTTTCTTTTCTGTAAGGAGTCATATTCACACTAGGTTAAACTGTAGGTGTTTCTTTTGTTTCACTGATTGTTTTCTCCTGGTTTGCAGTGTCAGGCTCTCTGAAATTTTTTTTTTTGTTCAGTTTTTTGCTCCAGCACACCTGGAAAAGTTGCGGATGCACTGCTGCAGTCAGCGAGAGAGGGCAGAAGTTTGTGGACATGCTGTTCACAGATCAGTGGCTTTAATTGGGTCTGATGTGTGGCACTGAGAGCCGCCTGGACTCCTCTCACATCCAATCAGTCACACACACACACACACACACACACACACGCACACACACACACACACACACCGTGCTGCAGTGTTGGTCTCTGTGGGTTTGTCCATCTCTGTCTGTTCTGCTCTCGGTCAGGCTCTGCTGTTGATCACACTGACCTGAGAACTGATTTATCAAATACTCTCATGATTTTGTGCTGTATTGGTTGGTTGGTAGATGATTCCTTTGATGATTCCAGCGAATTGATTTAAAATCTGATTCAGTGATTTTTTTTTTGTTCAGTTTTGTGTTGAGTATATGTTAGGTGTAAAATTATCAGAATATTATTTTGGCTTTTCTTTTATTTTGCACTAATTGAATGATTTAATAATTGCACCTAATGATTTGTTAGATACTGGAAACAATAGAAGTAATCAGAGCAACTACACTATACATATATATATATACTCATTCATTCATTTTCTTTTCGGCTTAATCCCTTTATTAATGGGTCGCCACAGCGGAATGAACCCCCAACTTATCCAGCACATTTTTACACAGTGGATGCCCTTCCAGCCGCAACCCATCTCTGGTAAACATCCTCACATATACACTCATACACTATGGACAATTTAGCCTACCCAATTTTTTTACCCAAATATTTATTCACTCATTCATTTTCTTTTCGGCTTAGTCCCTTTATTAATCTGGGGTCGCCACAGCAGAATGAACCACCAACTTATCCAGCATATGTTTTACGCAGTGGATGCCCTTCCAGCTGCAACCATCTGGGAAACAACCACACACACTCATACACTAAGGACAATTTAGCCTACACAATTCACCTGTACCACATGTTTTTGAACTGTGGGGGAAACCACAGCAGCTGGAGGAAATCCACGCCAACACGGGGAGAACATGCAAACTCCACACAGGAGCGCCAGCTGACCCAGCCAAGGCTCAAACCAGCAATCTTCTTGCTGTGAGGCGAACGTGCTACCCATTGCGCCACCGTGCAGCCCAATATATATATATATATATATATATATATATATATATATATATATATATATATATATATATATATAATATATATATATATATATATATATATATATATATATATATATATACTCAGAACACACACACATACATACTGATTAATTGTGACAATATAAATCTTACACATAATTTTTTAGATAATATTATCTCCTCATTCACCGTTAAATGGTGCTAATAAATGACTTGATACATTTGCTTACATTAAAGATAATTAATTAGACTATTTTATCCTCATTTTAGTGTTACAATTATAGTATCAAAAATATCAGGCAAATATAATACTCTGTAAAACTATGGAGGAAAAAAAAAATTGTCCATGCCATGTATTACCCGTGCAGCCCCTACACAACACTGACACATCTGTTATATCTGTAGGTCTGTCCAGCCGATGTTGTTGATTACTGTTCTTTTATCCTGATTGTAGTTCATGTTGACACGTCTATCTGTTCACCAAACTGAAGGTCTGTCCCCTGCGGAGGCTGGAAGATCAAATCAATCTGAATGGAGAAGCATAATAAAGTTTATTTAATGCTGACAGCCGGGCAGCGGGTAGAAGCCCTCATTAGGACAGGAGCCAAGTATCTAAAAATCCTTAAACCAAGATGCATTTTCTAGACAAGCAAAAAAAACGTGTTGTGTTTTCGAAAAGAAAATGTCAAAATTAAGTGAGTTTTTCTTTAAAACAAGCTAAATAATCTGCAAATGGGGTAAGCAAAATAATCTTACATCAAAACTACTTTATATTAATTAATATAATTATATTATATTAATTAATTTGCTTATTTTAAGGAAAAAACACACTTACTTTAAATTCTTATCTCTAAAAACAAGACAATATTTATTGCTTGTCTAGAACAGTGGTTCCCAAAGTGAAGGGTCGTGGGACAATGTGGGGAGATTGCTTAGTGATTTTCTAAAATCAAATAAATTTTATTAAACTATTTGAATGACCATATTTTATCCCTAACCTACAGAAGAGAACATTTTTATTTATATTATAACAAATAAAAACATGCAAATAAAAAGCTACCAGCCTTTAGATTTTTTTTTCCTTCAGATTGAGACCCCTGGGGTGTTTAAGTCATAGCAATAATATTAATTGTAATATTTAATATTAATAGCATTGGTTGCAGCAGATTGATTTTATGGAACCATGGTTAACTTTGACACTTTTACGGCACTCACGTACATAAATTAGTTTTTTATTTCTTTTAAATACATTTTAAAAAATCTGAACATAGAGGATGATCTCCAAATGGTGGTCTCCAAAATTAAACCAAGAATAGACTTGTGCAGTAGACATTGCGCCCACCAGTCTCATTGGATGACGTTCATAATAAATTAAACAAACTAATAATAAAACCTTCACGTGGGTTTCCTCCAGGTGCTCCGGTTTCCCCCACAAGTACAAACACATGCGCTCTAGGTAAATATGGTAAGCTAAATTGTCCATAGTGTATGTGTGTAAATGAGTGTGTATGGATGTTTGCAGCTGGAAGGGCATTCGCTGCGTAAAACATATGCTGGATAAGTTGGCGGTCCATTCCATTGCAGCGACCCCTGATTAATAAAGGTACTAAGCTGAAAAGAAAATGAATGAATGAATGAATGAATATTTTTTTTTTAATTATGATTGTTACACTTTTTGTTTTGTCAATATACTTGTATTTCTATAAGCCTATTTGTATGTTTATAACCACCTCTGAGGGTCATGAGTCAATGGAATTGTTATTTTGGGAGTCACGAACTCAAAAGTTTGGGAATCCCTGGACTAGAAAAAACTTCTTAATGTAAGAATTTTTAGATATTTGTACTAAAAACACCACAAAAACTTAACTTGGTAATTAAAACGTCATAATAAAGATCATACAGTGCTCAGCATAATTAAGTACACTCTATTTTCAAAATGAATAATTTCATAAATTTTTTGTGAATATAGGTCATGTACAGTTGAAGTCAGAATTATTAGCCCCCCTTTGAATCATATTTTTCTTTTTTAAATATTTCCCAAATGATGTTTAACAGAGCAAGGAAATTTTCACAGTATGTCTGATAATATTTTTTCTTCTGGAGAAAGTCTTATTTGATTTATTTCGGCTAGAATAAAAGCTGTTTTAATTTATTTTTAAAACATTTCAAGGTCAAAATTATTAGCCTCTTTAAGCTAATTTTTTTCTTGATAGTCTACAGAACAAACCATCATTTTACAATAACTTGCCTAATTACCCTAACCTGCCTAGTTAACCTAATTACCTAGTTAAGCCTTTAAATGTCACTTTAAGCTGTAGAAGTGTCTTGAAAAATATCTAGACAAATATTATTTACTGTCATCATGGAAAAGATAAATAAATCAGTTTTAGAAATGAGTTATTATTATGTTTAGAAATGTGTTGGAAAAAATGTGAAATTGGGGAAAAAATCAACAGGTCTAATAATCTAGGGGCTAATAATTCTGACTCCAACTGTATATGTTGGTGCATTTGAACAAAACAGTTTTATTAAACAGATATATTTATTAAAATATCACCAAACATCTTTAGAAACAGAAAGATAGATAATACATTTTAATTAAAGTGAAATATTGAAAAAAAAAATACAAACTACAAAAAGTCAACAAAACTTTATATTTTTTTTGTTTCTCTTGAATTTTGCTCTTTTTAATTTATTTATTTAATGTAGTGCTTCTTGATTTAAGAATTTTTAGATATTTGTACTAAAAACATGACAAAAACTCTTAGTTCTAAGGAAAATGCATTTAATTTTAATATATTATTTCTGAAAAATGTTTTTGCTTGTCTGGAAAATGCATCTTGATTTAAGAATATTTAGATATTTGGACTTGAAACAAGACAAATCAGATAAGAAATGTTTTTTTTTTTTTTTTTTTTTTGCTGTGCAGATCATTTGTATTTCTAAATTTATTTTATTTTATTTTATTTTATTTTATTTTATTTTATTTTATTTTATTTTATTTTATTTTATTTTATTTTATTTTATTTTATTTTATTTTATTTTATTTTATTTTATTTATTAAAATAACATTTGAATCACCAAACATCTTTATAAACAGATAGATAATACATTTTAATTAAAGTGAAATATTTGAAAAAAAATTACAAACTACAAAATCTCAACAAAACTTTATATATTTTTTGTTTCTCTTGAATTTTGCTCTTTTTAATTTATTTATTTAATATATTATTTAATATATTTATATTATATATTATTTATTTAATATATTTCCCTAACATATAAATTTGGGTGTACTAATTTTGGACCGCTATCATAAGTTATTTGGTTATATTAGCTCCAGATTTGGCTTCACAATATTATATTAGTCGATACTAATCTAATCTATATGCACAAATATATTATTGTAAAGCATCCTATAGAGAATATTAATCTAAATAAGAGATTTGTGAGGGGTGTACTCATATATGTTGAGCTCTGTATGAATAAAAAAATCACCAAATAAAAATAAGTTCAACATAAGTTCATCTGGTCAAATAAAAATCACAGTAACGCAGACAGCCGGGCAGCGAGTACATGCTCTCATTAGGACAGGAGCTGATGTTTTTCCACAACACCAATGATTCAATGTACGAAAACTCGCTGTAATTATAAAAGGAAGTGAATCGCTGCAGACTCAGACTCCAGATGAGCTGTTTTTAGCATCTCTGGGTGACTCAGATGCTCACAGTTTGAAGCGCCGTTTGTTTTTACAGCTACATTTCTCCAGTTTTCAAGCCTCAATCCCATAATCCTTATGTTCAGCAGTGGCATCCGTTGCTTCGTTTGGATCTGTTTCAAGATGAAAATAACATACTGCAAAAAAATGCATTAATTACTAAGAGTTTTGTCATGTTTTTAGTACAAATATCTGAGAATTCTTAAATCAAGAAGCATTTTCTGGACAAGCAAAAAAAATCAGAATCAGAATTAGAAAGAGCTTTATTGCCAGGTATGTTCGCACATACGAGGAATTTGTTTTGGTGACAACAGTGCAACAGGATAACAGAGACAGGACAAAAAACAGATCATAAATATATTTAAAAAATAGAAGTAAGTAGTGAGTACAAATATACAGATTGACAAGTGTATGTACATGTTTATTACTATATACAACGTTATATGTGCAGCTGTTATGTGCAAATTGGCATGTAAAGTGTGTTGTTTAATAAGAGTATGTGCGTATAAAAGTGTATAACAGTAGTGATGTTGGTTCCGGAAATATTATCATTTAGTGTTCATGAGAGGAATTGCCTGAGGGAAGAAACTGTTTCTGTATCGGGCTGTTCTGGTGCGCAGTGCTCTGTAGCGTCGACCAGAAGGTAAAAGTTCAAAGAGGCAGTGTGCTGGGTGTGAGGGGTCCAGAGTGACTTTGGCAGCCCTTTTGCTCGCTCTGGATAAGTACAGTTCTTGGGAAGTAGGAAGGGTTGTACCAGTGATTCGCTCAGCAGTCCGAACTATTCAACGTAGTCTTTGGAGGTCGTATTTAGTAGCTGAGCTAAACCAGAGAGTTATTGATGTGCAGATGACTGATTCAGTGATGGAGGTGTAGAACTGTTTCAGCAGCTCCTTTGGGAGGTTGAACTTCCTCAGCTGACGAAGAAAGTACAGCCTCTGTTGAGCTTTTTTTGACAATGGAGTCAATGTGAGTGTCCCACTTCAGGTCCTGAGAGATGGTGGTGCCCAGGAACCTGAATGACTCCACTGCTGCCACAATGCTGTCCATGCAGATCATTTGTATTTCTAAATTTATTTTATTTTATTTTATACAATTTAATTTAATTTAATTTAATTTAATTTAATTTAATTTAATTTAATTTAATTTAATTTAATTTAATTTAATTTAATTTAATTTAATTTAATTTTATTTTATTTTATTTTATTTTATTTTATTGCATTTTATTTTATTTTATTGCATTTTATTGCATTTTATTGCATTTTATTTTACCCAGAATGTCCCATTGAGATACAAAATCTCCTGGTCAAGACAGACATAGGAGTTACAAAAATTAAAAAAAATATATCACAACACAAAAACACACACAAAAATAGTATAAACCATAATCAATTATTAAAGCATATGCACTGTTCTAAATTGACAGTCTTATAAATATAATAAATATAGCGATAGATGGTATGGATTTCATATGTAGAACAACTTAAGCCATCTGGTCAAATTTGATTCATATTACAATATACACTCACCAGCCACTTTATTAGGTAAAGCTTACTAGTACGGGCTTGGACCCCCTTTTGCCTTCAGAAATGCCTTGTGGCATAGATTCAACAAGGTACTGGAAATATTCCTCAGAGATTTTGGTCCATACTGACATGATAACATTGAAATGAATCTCCCGTTCCACCACATCCCAAAACTGCTCTATTGGATTGAGATCTGGTGACTGTTGAGGCCATTTGAGTACAGTGAACTCATTGTCATGTTCAAGAAACCAGTCTGAGATGATTCGAGCTTTATGACATGCCGCATTATCTTGCTGGAAGTAGTCATCAGAAGATGGGTACATTGTGGTCATAAAGGGATGGACATGGTCAGTAACAATACTCAGGCAGGCTGTGGCATTGACACAATACTCAATTAGTACTAATGGGACCAAAGTGTGCCAAGAAAATGTCCCCCACACCAATACACCACCACCAGCAGCCTGAACTGTTGATACAAAGCAGGATGGATCCATGCTTTTATTCTATTGACACCAAATTCTGACCCACCATCTGAATGTTGCAGCAGAAATCAAGACTTAGACCAGATACTGTAACTGTTTTAGCCTCAGTTGACATCTGGTGTGGTCTTCTGCTGCTGTAGCCCATCCGCCTCAAGGTTAGACGTGTTGTGTGTTCAGAGATGCTCTCCTGCAGACCTCGGTTGTAACAAGTGGTTTTGTGAGTTACTGTTGTCTTTCTATCAGCTTGAACCAGTTTGGCCATTCTCCTCAGCCCTAATGCATACCATACTGTTCTATACAGTTACTAACCATACCACTCAATGCAAACAAGCCATAATGTAACCTTATGTAAACTGTTCTCCAATATTAACAGAGTTTTCAATCATAAAACTCACAGACCCCCCAATAGGATCATCCTTAATACATTAATACACCCATACTTAAATATTACCATTTCTAGACCTCATTTTAAACTATGATAATTAAAAAAAAGGTCCAAGTGTTCTCTTAACATTTTACCACAGCTCTATGTACAGACTGCAACAATGGTGAATATGTTTTTATCAGCGCTCTGTCTTAAATTCAGCTGCTTAACAAATGTCCTAATTGGCCCATGTGGCTCTTTATCTCCATGCAGGGCCGCTAATAAACTACAGTCAGCTAATTAAAGCAGGTCTCTCTCTCTCTCAGTCTGTTGCTCTTTCTGGGTCAGTGAGCCACTCTTTATAATGCCTGAATCTCTCGAAAGCTGACCAGAACATGTTTGGTCATATTTCTCCATTGTCCTTCACAGGATCCGTGCTCAATTCTTTGCATTTTTAGAGATGATAGTGAGGCTACAACTGTGTCCTAATAACATACAAACTTCCAGCGACAAGCAACGTGTCTCTACCCCTCCACCCCCTACCCAACATTAGCATTGATTAGGGTGGTTCTGTCTGCACCAAAAGCAACACGACATGACAGAAACATTTAGATACACCACTGCACTCCTAACCAAAGGCTTTTAATCTAATTAATAGATATTATACTACTTTAATATTATTAATAGGCTACTGAGTGAATGATGTTGTTGGGGCACAGTTTTAACTTTCATTTTCAAAGCATCTGCTAGCTAAAATAGAAATAAAATAAATAATAGAAATTAATAAAGCACATAATCGGTACCTGAGGTAATGGATTAAACATATAATAAAAAATGAATGAAGCACATAATCAGTACCTGAGGTGATCGATTAAATAAATTGTATAGATAATAGAAATGAATAGAGCACGTAATCGGTACCTGAGGTGATCGATTAAATAAACTGTATAAATAATAGAAATGAATAGAGCACGTAATTGGTTCCTGAGGTGATTAAATAAATAAATAAATAAATATATTGAACAAATAATAGAAATGAATAAAGCACATAATCGGTACCTGAGGTGATCAAGTTAATTGTATAAATGATAGAAATTAATAGAGCACTTAATCGGTACCTGAGGTGATTGAATAAATACATTGAATAAATATATAGAACAAATAATTGAAATGAATTGAGCACTTAATCGGTACCTGAGGTGATCGATTAAATAAATTGTATAAATAATAGAAATAAATATAGAGCACTTAATTGGTACCTGAGGTGATTGAATAAATAAATTGAACAAATAATAGAAATGAATAAAGCACATAATCGGTACCTGAGGTGATCAAGTTAATTGTATAAATAATAGTAATGAATAGAGCACTTAATCGGTACCTGAGGTGATTGAATAAATAAATTGAATAAATATATAGAACAAATAATTGAAATGAATAGAGCACGTAATCAGTACCTGAGGTGATCGATTAAATAAATTGTATAAATAATAGAAATGAATAGAGCATGTAAGCGGTACCTGAGGTGATTGAATAAATAAATTGAATAAATAATAGAAATGAATAAAGCACATAATCGATACCTGAGGTGATTGATTAAATGAATTGTTTAAATAATTGAAATGAATAGAGCACATAATCGCTACCTGGGATGATTGAATAAATAAATTGAACAAATAAAAGAAACGAATAAAGCACATAATCGGTACCTGAGATGATCTTTGTCATAGTAGTTTATGCTGTTGTTCTGCTGCAATGTCGCAGAAATAAAAATGGTCTCTAAAATAGAAACTGCATATCACTGTTGCAGATGGTTATGACAAAACCTATTTAAACATGGAAAGCATTGTTTTTATTATTTGTGGTTATGTCAGGGTGGAAAGTTGCAGTTAGTAGAATGAGAGTACTGTACAGTGATGTTTTTGGTGGATTATTGTCATGTATTTGATATGATATGCTGTAACAAATTTGAATGTGCATTTTTTCTCATTATTTACCACATATACATAGACATTACATTGAATATTTGGTCATGAATATTTACAAGAAAGTCTTGGAAAATTCTTGGAAATTTTGTGATAAAATTGTGTACGAATGCTGAAAGTATCTTCAAATTAACTTTAGAATTGTCATCGCTGTTGCTCCAGCCGTCAAGTGTCACATCCTTCAGAGTTTAATATGGTGATATGGTAGTCGAGAACCATTTTTGTATTTTTAACAATGCATTTCTATATAAATTAATACTTTTATTTTAAAAAGAGCATTAAATTGATTCAATTGACAATAAACTAAGTTACAAATTATTTCCATTTTCAATAAATTCCATTTTAAAATTTCTTCAAATCACCATACTTGCAGTTTCTGACCTAATTTGTACTCTATCTTTTAGAGTATTTACATAAATATTTTCGTTTAATTATTTCTATTTTTTTATTTAAATGTTTTTCATTTGTACATTTCTGTTTAACCCTCTGAGGCCTTTTTTAAAGTCAGCGCCCCATTTCTCCACCCCCTACCCAACATTAGCATTGATTGGGGTCTAGAGGTATGATTCTCGCTTGGGGTGCGAGAGGTCCCGGGTTCAAATCCCGGACGAGCCCCCAATTATGTTACGTAGCGGATGCACCTCGCTACGCACATAAGGTTAAGAATGACCGCTGTTAAAAGAGGTCACCCGGAGTCCCCGTTCCTGTTCCCCAAGCACTCACACACAGGCCAAGTTGCGAAAAAGGGGTAACAAATTTATTAAACAAAAATTCCAGTATAGGAACCAGGGAACAAAAAGGCCAAAACAATAAACAAAACAAGGTACGCTACCTATTATTAAATTTCTTACCTAAAACCGAAAATAAAGTTCCGTAAATGAAAAACAATTCTGACCTCCATAACCATCCATTAAACAGGAGAAAACTGGACAAAAGAAAAAGGGGCCTTCCCTTAGATCATTCAGCTGTAAGTAAACATTTAGCCACAGCTAACAGAATACCGTCCTAGTACCGTATTTAACAGAGTATCTCACCAGATTACTTTGGAAAAAGGTTTCGGACAGAAAGATATCACTGCCACACAGAGAACTTAGAGCGATCTGCTCACACACACAACAGCGAGGGGAAACAGGAAGAGAACTCGATGAAGAGCGCAAACAGCACGCTTTTATAACTGGCGCCGCCCCTCTCACAGCTGCACCTGATCTCCGCTCATGTGGAGAGTGAGAGAAAAAGAGACAGATAGAGGATACAACACACACAGGAACAATACACACTAGCATTGTCAAAATAATGTTACTCAATATGTAACAGGGAGGTTCTTTTGTTTACCAAGATCTGAATCTACTAAATATGCCTGGTCCATTACACCTTCCTTGTATATTCCCCTCATGACAAAAAAGGTTAACAGAATTTAAAAGATTTTATTCTTGCTTTATACAGGATTTTCACATGAGTTTTGTAGAAAATGTTCTAGCAAGAATTTTTTAAATGTCTTATTCAGAAATATATAATATGTGTTTTTAAGCTTTGTTTCTATGATTTTCCTAAATTATACTAACCACAACTCATTGTTTAATGCAATCAAGTACATCAAAATATGTTGCATATAACTGTATACCAGTTTGCGCCCAATTAAATAAAATTGCATGATGGCCAAGGTTATACATAGAAGAAATAAGCACACATGTCAGAGCATACCCAAAGGCCACCAGGGCCCCAAAACTAATCTAAAATTGCATCAAGATAAGTCAGAATCTAAAGCAAAATGAATGATTCGAAATATCAATGAATTAAATTATCTAATTTCCTTTCTACTTAAGTCTACTTAAGAGAAATCCGATCTTAACAAATAACACTAGTGTACAAAAACACCCACAAACCTTTCGAGAAGTGTTTATCTTTGTTCTGAAAGCTTGACAAGCACCTTGCAGTTTCTCACTTCCCTATCAATAACATTCTGAAAAAGAAGCAACAAGAAACAAAGACACACGAGGGGCTTACGCTGTATCAGCTGATTAAATCAAGATGGCACTGCGCCACTGGGGATTCTGGGTAAAGCCCACCTCAGAGCTGCCCGCTGGCACTTCCTGTGATAAAAAACAGCCTCGTCTGATTGTGGATCGGGTTTGTTCGGTCCTCCAGGGGTGAGATCCTTTGGGTAGCGTTTAATTAGCAACTCATTACGACTGCATGGAGAAAAAAAACATCTGCTCTGAACGATTATATGAATAAGAAGTTGGATTTGGTAATTAAGACGCATAGAGGAGTCAGTCGGGACTGGAAATGTGGGTCTCGGAGGAGTCGGTCACACCTGGATTGAATTAGTGGAGTTTGAGGATCAACGCTCCACCTTATTGAATGTAGTCCAATCATGGGGATGGCAATTCACACACGGGTTAAGTAGAGTTATGAACACACTCCTAAATACAGAGTAGTCTGCTCTTAGAGATTACTTACAAAGCTAACGGCTTAATCTATCAAGGCTTCTCCCGGGAAACACTTACTCGAACCACGTGCTGAGAGCAAACAGCAAAGACACGCACATGATAGGAAACAAACAGGGGAATTCATGGAGAAGGAAACACGCCTGCTGATTTATATCATTTTAGCAACGGATTGAACATATGAGTTGTACAAATTGTGTTCATGCTTTCAGAATTGACTTGAAAATATGATTTTAGAGCTGGAGATTGAATGGATGGATGGATGGATGAACAGTTAAATGTTTTCATGTGTAGGTTGATTGATGGATGGAAGGAAGGGGGGGTGGGTGGATGGATGGATGAATGGATGAACGGTTAAATGTTTTGATGTGTAGGTTGATTGATGCATGGAAGGAAGGGGGGGTGTGTGGATGGATGGATGAATGGATGGATGGATGGATGGATGAACGGTTAAATGTTTTGATGTGTAGGTTGATTGATGGATGGAAGGAAGGGGGGGGTGGATGGATGGATGGAATGATGGATGGATGGATGGATGGATGGATGGATGGATGGATGGATGGATGGATGTTTTGGTGTGTAGGTTGATTGATAGATGAAAAGAAGGATGGGTGGATGGATAGATAGATGGATGGATGGATGGGATGATGTATAGATTGATAAATGGGTGTTTTGATGTGTTGGATGGTTGGATGGATGGATGGATGAATGAATGGATGAACGGTTAAATGTTTTGATGTGTAGGTTGATTGATGGATGGAAGGAAGGGGGGGGTGGGTGGATGGATGGATGAAATGATGGATGGATGGATGGATGGATGGATGGATGAATGGATGGATGTTTTGATGTGTAGGTTGATTGATGGATGGAAAGAAGGATGGGTGGATGGATGGATGGATGGATGGATGGATGGATGGGATGATGTATAGATGGATAAATGGGTGTTTTGGTGTGTAGGTTGATTGGATGGATGGATGGATGGATGGATGGATGAATAGGTGTTTTGGGTAGGTTGATTGGATGGAGGGATGGGTGGATGGGTGTTTTGATGTGTAGGTTGATTGGATGGAGGGATGGGTGGATATGTGTTTTGATGTGTAGGTTGATTGGATGATTGGATTGTGGATGGATTTTAGAAATAGTGGATGGGTGGATGGATCGATGGATGATTGTTTTGATGTGTAGGTTTATTGGATGGATGGATGGATGGATAAATGGACAATATTAGAAACAGTGGATGGATAGATAGATGCAAGGCTGTTTTGATGTTGATGTTGATGGATGGATCAATACATGGATGGATGGATAGATGGATGGTTTGGTGTTTTGATCTGTAGATCTGTAGATTGAATTGATGTATGGATGTATGGAATGGTGAATAGATGGATAAATGATGTGTAGATTGATTGGATGGATGGATGGATTGAAGTTTTGATGGGTAGGTTAATTGAATGGAGGGATGGATGGATGGATGGATGGATGGATGGATGGATAGGTGTTTTGATGTGTAGGTTGATTGGATGAATGGATGGATTTTAGAAATGATGGATGGATGGATGGTTATTTTGATGTGTAGGTTTATTGGATGGATGGATGGATGGATGGTATTGGAAACAATGGATGGATATATAGATGCATGAGTGTTTTGATGTGTAGGGTGGATGGATGAATGGATGTATGCATGGATGGATAATGGGCGTTTTAATGTCTGGTTGATTAGATTGATGGATGGATGGATGGATGGAAGGATGGGTATTTTAATGAGTAGGATGATCAGATGTATGGGTGGCTGACGGAAGTTTAGATATGTGAATGACTGGGTGGGTAAATGGATCGGTGGACAGGTGGGGGGCACATGATTGGTTATGTGGATGTGTGATATGTTAATAGATTGATGGGTGAATATGATGATAAATAATGTTTGAATATTAACTGTAGGTTCGATGATGATGGATGGATGAATGGTTGATGGATTTGTGGGTGGATGGGTAGATGGATGGTGTATAAATAGTTGGGTGACATATTGATGGATTTAATAGGTGAATAGAAAATGGACGGGTGGCTGATTGAAGTTTAGAGGAATGGATGGATGGATGGATGGATGAATTGATAGATGGATGGATATCTTTTAATACGTGACCTCGTTGCATTTAGTTTTTTTAATTTACCCATATTGTATTTCGATCTATGACGTCGATACTGTTAGCGGAAGTTTGATCCCATGGGTCTATAGATGTATTTCATTGGGAGCGCAGTGCACTAGTTTGCACTTTTGAATGTCTGTGGTATTTAAATGTTGCATTGTGTAGTGTTAGGACACATGTAGTGTAGTGATACAGTAGTGCTGGTTAAACTGTGTGTTTCATCAATCCTCCACTGGATGTTTCCTCCTCTTCTTCTGCTCCTCCGGGAGGCTGAAGGGCAGATCATCAGCAGCCCAGCAGATCTGCGACTCATAAACAGCTCCGGCTGCTCAGACCAACACAGGCTTTGATTTAATCTCAGTCAGTGTGTGCAGATTTGCGACACTTGATGTGAGAAACACACTGGCCTGTGCTGCACTTAACCTGTGTGACACTGCGGAGGATTCACTCCGACTGATGCCTGATACTGCAGAGCACTGACTGACACCTGCACAGCGCAGCTCATTACACACACACACACAAACACACTCACATGCACTTACTATACAAACACACACACGTGCTACACACGCTGGCCACTTTATTAGGTACACCTTACTAGTACTGGGTTAGACCCATCCATGATGCCAATCTCCCGTTCCACCACATCCCAAAGGTGCTGTATTGGATTGAGATCTGGTGACTGTGGAGGCCATTTAAGTACAGTGAACTCATTGTCATGTTCAAGAAACCAGTCTGAGAGGATTCATGCTTTATGACATTGTAAGAGTTCATTTGTTAGTCCTATGATGGAACTAACAGCATGGGTGAAGGTTAAATGTGTGTAAGCCTTTTAGCACATACAGTATGAAAGAAATATTTTATGGGTTAAAATTTATTTTACTTTGTTTACAACGAATTTTAATCTGACTCCAATTTATAATAATTTAAATTTAGATTCATCTAATTCAAGCTGATCACCTTATAGGTTGTGAGTAGGTCTAATTAGCCTAATAAATCCTTATTTTCTATTAATGGTTCATCGTTTACCCGAAGTCGCTTCGAGTCGGTATGCTGGCCAGTTACATCTGCTCACTGACACATCCTCGCCTGTTCTGATTCTTAGCAGATAAGCTAATTTCCTTTAAGTAACAATACTTAGAGAAAGTTTGATTTAGCCCCTAGATTATATCATACTAAGTCAGTGATTGTCAGAAATGAACAAGTCTCTAATGCTGTGCTCATGCTCCATCCATTGAGCCTGAATGTATGACTGATCGAAGGCTGCGGAAACATCAGCCTAAACAATCTACTAGATTTAAGTGATTTCAGGAGATATTAGAGTTAAACAAGAATTTTACATTTATTTGTCAGGCAAAGATTTCCCATTCCAATTCACATGACTAAACAAAATAAGCCAATCAAGATTGTACAACATCAATTACTCAAAGATATAGTTAAGAGTTAGAGATTAATACCTGACCGTGTAGAAATACATTGCAGCATATGAGTCCTGATGCAGAGCTCAGAGACTTATACACTGCAATGGGATATCCTGACCACAGGATCCCACAGACACTTCTCCACATTTCTCTTAAATACTCAAATCATCATACATTCAAGACAATAAAAGCTTCATCAAGACTCTTGCCTGGCCATGAGTTTATGTGAAGACCATTTTCCCTGGAGTGGAGCGTCTGGCAAAGATCTTATCAAAGTCGAAACCCAAATTAACTAATATAAGAGAGATTGTAAAATATTACAGTCAAATTAGGACCACTTTACCAATCACACAGAGACATTTAAAATGAAACCAAAGATGAATATAGAGCCACAAGATACACCATATTAAAAAAAAATTGTGTGGAGCTGCTCTGGTGGAGAAGGTAAAGCACAGGGCAAAGAGGGGGGTTTAGGATGCATGATCGAGACAACCTGACCAACTGATTTCCTTGATGATCTTCTTCTCAGATTAGAAAGTTTATTGTTTTAGTTCCTGACCATTCTCATGGTCTTGTCTTGTGTGGAGTTCCATTACAGTTATCAGGGTTTAATATTATGGACAGATATAGCCATCCTTACAACATGGCGTGTTATCCTGCTGGAAGTAGCCATCAGAAGATTGGTGGTCATAAAGGGATGGACATGGTCAGCAACAGCACAATTTATGTATAAAGCTAGGAATAAATTACTTCTGAAATGCATACAAAAGTTTTTTAAGAAAGACAAAGGGGATATAACCTGAGAGAAGAACTACATTTTAGGAGGTTGAAAACTAGGACAACTTTAAAAATGTGTATGTCTGTATGTGGTGTGAAACGATGAAACAGTCTTGAACAGATTCTTAACAATGTCAGAATATTAATATATTTACAAAATTATATAAATATATATATTAATAAAGGAATATAATGATGAAGGTTATTGAAAAAGGATAGAATGAGTAAGTTATGATGAAATGTTTATTAATGGCTATTTGCAGTACTGTGTATTTTTTGGGGGGTCTGTGTTACACAATGTAAATTTACTAATGGAATCAAACATACAATATGTCAAAGCCAAAATTTGTCTCATGTAAAAAGAAGAGAAAAGTAAAAGAAGAAATAAGTTATAGTACTAGACGAACGATGTATGTGGTAATAACGTGGGAAAATATAAAGCTTATGCTTCATCCCGCTCCATTTTCAACCATGTTGAAATGAATTTTTCGTAAAGATATTATATATATGATATGTCTGTTCGAAAATAAATCTAATCAAATCAAATCAACAATACTCAGGTAGGCTGTGGCGTTATCTGGAACCAGTCTGGCCATTCTCCCCTGACCTCTGGCATCAACAAGGCATTTGCGCCCACAGAACTGCCGCTCACTGGATATTTCCTCTTTTTCGGACCATACTTTGTAAACCCTAGAGATGGTTGTGCGTGAAAATCACAGTAGATCAGCAGTTTCTGAAATACTCAGAACAGCCCGTCTGGCATCAACAACCCCACGTTCAAAGTCACTTAAACTATCTTTCTTCCCCATTCTGATGCTCGGTTTGAACTGCAGCAAATCATCTTGACCATGTTTACATGCCTAAATGCATTGAGCTGCTGCCATGTGATCGGCTGATTAGAAATTTGCGTTAACGAGCAGTTGGACAGGTGTACCTAATAAAGTGGCCGGTGAGTGTAGATGCACTGTACATGCACACGCATGCCAGTGAATTTGTTCTTTTTCCTGTTTCACTGAGTCACCGCTGCTCTCGTCGAGGCCTGAATCTCTCAAATTGAAAGAGAAAATGTTAGCACTACAGCAAAAGGTCATTTCTGACACGTCGGCAGATGTACGGATCAACTTATCAATTGATATTTTCGGGAAGTTCATGCAGCACTTGAATTGGCTGAAAAGAAGAGTTGTGTCCTCAAATCACCGTGAACTTTGCAGTGTGTCAGAGTAAAAGAGCTGCTCCTTTTTGTGAAAAACGAGCCAAACGATTGTGTCTGTAATTCATTTGTAAGACACATTTTTACACCAACCGGTACAAATGCACATTTCAGTGAGGGTTCTTGAGAGGAAAAATGCAACGCTTTACCTAATAATCTTTCAGGAATGATTTATGAAGGTGTGTGCTGGATAAATGTGGCCAGATGTGAGACTGAAATAATGTGAAGGATTTTACTTTAATGTTATTACAAATGAAGTGATCCTATTTTCATTCATTTATTCATTTTCTTTTCAGCTTAGTCCCTTTATTAATCCGGGGTCGCCACAGCGGAATGAACCGCCAACTTATCCAGCACATTTTACGCAGCGGATGCCCTTCCAGCAGCAACCCATCTCTGGGAAACATCCATACACACTCATTCACACTCATACACTACGGACAATTTAGCTTTCCCAATTCACCTGTACCGCATGTCTTTGGACTGTGGTGAAACCGGAGCACCCGGAGGAAACCCACGCGAACGCATGGAGAACATGCAAACTCCACACAGAAATGCCAACTTACCCAGCCGAGGCTTAAACCAGCGACCTTCTTGCTGTGAGGCGACAGCACTACCTACTGCGCCACTGCATTGCAGCGCTGAATCTCTGAAATTATAAATATTTAAAATAAGCACTATCCTTATAAATAAACTGCATAGTTGCAATCTAAACAACTACATTCTTGCCTCAAAAAAGCCTCAGAAGTACATTATGTTGTCCAACAGCAGCAATATTTGTCAAACTGTAGTGAGTTTATTCATCTGCTGTCACTCTATGTGGGCAGAGTGATACACAAAAGTGAAGAGGCTGTACGAGTTCTGATATTGCAGAATATGGCTATCAGCCAATCAGATTTGAGGACCAGACAGAACTGTTGTATATATATATATATACAACAGTTCTGTCTGGTCCTCAAATCTGATTGGCTGATAGCCATATTCTGCATATATGTATATATATATATATATATATATATATATATATATATATATATATATATATATATATATATATATATATATATATAACATATTTATTTATTTATTTATTTATAATAAAAAAATTATTTCTCTTATTGATTTGTCTTTCTAGTTCTCACATCTGGTTTACATTTAAAAAAAGCAATTTTCCACCATCCTACATCTCTACTTGTATCCATGCAGGCCTGCATTCGTCTCTGAATATTTGAACCCCATTGAAAAAAAAAAACCACTCGCAAAACAATTTGGTTGATCAAAACAGTCCTCCTCAGTTTGAAAAACGACTTTAAAAGTGTCCCGTAATTCACCCGGTATGCATCAGCAACACCCGCCGTAAATAA